>NC_081180.1:24259563-24559563 GCF_029867415.1 Vicia villosa | reverse complement strand
TTTCTGTTCGTTCTTGCAGGAACCACCGCCGTGAACGGCCGAAGAAGAAGACCGGAATGTGCAGTTCCGGTGACCCTTGGCCCGTTGACTAGTCAGCCTGCACGCGTGGCCTGGTCACGCCACCCAATTGGCCAGTCAATCTCTCCAAATCCTCTCTCCGCAATTGATTGGTCGCAACATCATACAGTGGGCCCCACCTGAATTTATTTCTTTAAATTTTCCATCTCATAGTTGTGTATGTATTTTTTAGTTTTACGTTCTACTTATTAACAGCTTGAATATGTAGCGCAGCTGGTAGGTGTATGGGGTATCAACGTTGAAGTCCTGGGTTCAACTCTTGCCCAGGACATTATTTTGTTAATTTCTTGCTACAGGCATGACATAGATTCAATGCTCTTCACCTACGTGGGACGCGATACACCTGCAGCGCATCACCAGTGGATCTCCAGCCAACTCAGATCCAAAGGTCACAAAACGTTTCCTCATGATGCAACCTCCACCTGCCAGCTATACCTGATCCAGAGCTGAGTTTTTCTTCTACTCTAATTGGTTTTGTTTATTTTATTTATTTTCTTTTAAAACCAATATTTTCTTTTGATAAGGTTAATTAGTTTGTTAGATTTAATAACATTTGATTCTAGTTAGTATATTAATTTTTATTAGGTTAATTTATTTAATTAGATAATTAACATAAAAGGTTTAAAATTAACATTATAATTTAATTTTCTTAAATAATTTAATTAATTTTTTTAGTTAAATAATTAGAATTATTTTGTTTAAAATTAAATTTTAATTTTAATGTTAGGTTTACAAATTAGGTTTAGCCTTTAATTTCAACAACCATAGATAACCCTAGAAATCTTTAGGTAGATGTTGTCCATTAACTTAGTGTGTCGAGTTTTCTCATAAAACCTTCATTCCCTAAAAATCAGGGTTTACCCTGAACGTTTTCAAAACCTTTATCTTTTTCAGAACCTCTTTTATCTATTATCAATGCCTTGTATTTGCCACAAAAAGTTTTCTACCTTTCTCTTCTTCATTTTTCAGGGTTACCGTCAGGGTTCTTCCGACTACGCGCGTTCATATCAGAAGCTAAGTTTTCTAATTTCTCTTGTTTAAATATCATTTTATTTTTATTTTATTTTATTTTATTTTGCCTTTTAATAGGGTTTGCCTCAGTAGCCATTGAATCTGTAATACACTAACCCTGATTTATTTTCTTTTTTTTTTCAGAGTTCGAGGAAGATCAAAGCATCCAAGGATTTTAAAACTAATTGTTAATTCCTCTTATTTTTCTGCCTTTTAATTTCCCCCGCCCCCGCAGGTGTTTATTGTAATAGCGTAGGAAATTTTATTTTTTCTTTTATTTGCGTGGTTAGTAATTTAGGGAGTGATAACCATGAATTGAACGTAGATCACCTAATTACAAGATAAAGGTCATCGAAGTTAACCACATGATTGTGCACCCACACACCTTTAGAGTAACCCTTCTTGTTGCCTTGTTGCCTTTAAGTGTACTAAATAGTCAAGTCCCTCGATTCCGAGGATACCTAAGCGAAACAAACGTTACTCTCAGTTCATCATCATAAGATCATAGTCCCTTCGAAGTTGCCTTAACAAATGATCTAGTCCCTCGATGTTGCCTCGGAAAAATAAAGATGATTGTCCTATTGCTAAGGTATCCTCGCATGATGCCTAAAAAGATTAATGACTATTATATCCTTCCCTTAGACTACCTGCCCTATTTATGGCAAGGGACAGTCTCATGGCGAACGATTTCTCGATGACCCTTACACATCCAATTGAAAGGCTTCCTGCCCTCTCATGGTATGGATAGATCCTTTCGCCTGAAAAGCTAAAAGAACGAATTTTCAAACTTAGGGTAGTTGCTACTAATTGCTTGCTCTAATTCGAATTACTTTTTACACCTCTTTTCCAAGTCAAATTCAAAGAGACTACGCTTATTTACAAGCTAAAGTTCTTCTTCGAAAATCTTTTCAAACAATTCAAAACATTTCAAACAAAGTGAGCTAAGCAATTAAGAGCCCATGGATAACCATGGATGCAAAGGGTGCCTTACACCTTCCCTTTGCATAACTTACCCCCCGAACTCAAAATCTTTTAAAAAAGGTATTTTCCTGTTCTTTTAGCCTTTCCTAAAATTGGATAAAATAAAAGTCGGTGGCGACTCTTGCTTACCGCGACATTTCAATTAAAAAAGTCAGTTCACCGTATTACATGCACCCTTTCGCCTAACTCCAGCTAATTCTTTCAAACTAATTTTCGACTGTCCCATATAAAATTGTTCATGGAACAATCGTTCTAATTGGTTCCATGAGAACAAAGATTGTGGAGACAAGGTCGTGAACCAAGTAAATGCATTTTTTGTTAAAGAACTTGGAAAATACTTCATCTTTAGATTTTCATTGTTTGCTATTTCTCCAGCCTCTGTCTGGAACCTAGCAATATGTTCGACCGTCGACTCGCCAGTCTCACCAGCAAATTTGGTGAATTTTGGGACTTTCCACCCCCTAGGCAATTCTGTTTGCCTTACATATTCTGACAACGGGGAATCGAAATTTGGTCTATGCAAACCTACATTTATTCCATTCTGAACTAAAATTTGTTCGACTACATTAGAGATATTATTGTGTCCAACATTGACATCTTGCTGGATGTTCCTAAGAACCTGGTCAGCATCTTGATGCCTTTGTACTATTCTAGGGATCTCTTGCTCAATTTGATCTCCTTGTCCTATAGGTTCGACCCCTCTCACATTCGACCCTTAAGTAGTCGAAAGGTTTGGTTGTGGGGGCGCTCCAAAGAAATCTGCAATTCTGGCCATTTGTCCAGCCAATATTTCATAACTTTGGTTCGTGTTATTTATCATGGGAGTAAAAACAGTTCCCATTTGTTGAGTAAGGGCATTCACCATTTCATGATTACTTTCGTCTATTTGTTGTCGAATTGACAACATTGACGTAGTACTTAAAGATGGCAAAGCCTGGTGATTATATCCTATGCCTATAGGTCGACCCCCTTGATTTGATATGCTTGTAGCCATCATGCTGTCAGAATATAATGAAGGATTTGTGTGCAAACCTTGCATCATAGACGTGGGCATTCCAAACTGAGGGTTAAAACCTGGTGGAGGCATCATTCCATGAAACGGCGGTCGTAATGGATTAAACGGTGACCGTACATCCGTTGGTGATGATACCAATATTGCTGCCTTCGATCCACCAGTATTTGTTGTTCTAACTGGGGATGAATCTGCGGCATTTTGTGGTGTTGTTCCGGTCAGAACAACCCCTTGATTTCCAGAAAGATCAGAATTATTTGTATTAACTTCAGCCATGTTAGTTAATTTCCGACCACTTCTTAATATCATACATAACTATTATACTAACAAATATAAAACAAACAGCAATTGACGAGTCCCACCGGGTGTGCCAATTTGTTTACCCAGAAAAATGGTAAACAAGCGCTAGTTTCCTTTTTAAAGGTTACTTTTGCGGAATCAACTAGAATACTCCAGGACTAATTGCTTTATTTTGTTATATTATGTGTATCTGGTTTGTATTAAATGCAACGGTGACTTTAAAGTAAAAGTAAACACTGAAATTAAAGACTTTAAAGTAAATCAAAGCAATAAAAAAGCAGTAAATGTGTACTGAAAGATGAAATATAACGTAAAATGATTGCATTAATTAAACTGGTACGCATACGTACATTCCAAAGTTGCACTCTTTACTCATTATTGCACAGAGATTTGAGTTTACTTGTGTTTATGTAGAAAATGCGGACCCCTAACTATTCCTATGGAACTTGCTTAAATAGTAAAATAAAATAACTACTAATAACGGTCGACTGATTATCAGTCAACACGTGTCTTCGACATGCAAGATCTTCAACTGTGAGACCTCCACGCGTCTCTTGTAACTGCTGAAAACTGTCTCCTTTTAACTTCTAATACCTCTCGACTTCCACTTCAGTTTCTGCAGCAAAATTCTTAAGTCTTCGCATACTTCTGATCGAACGCTGAAGCCTCTGATAATCTTTCTAGTCGAACAGCTTCGACTACTAAGCATTACTTAGTCGAACCACTTCGACCCAAATGGCAATGTAGTTATTTAATTGAGGCCCAATTACCAATTTAGGGCCTTTCTACCAAATTGAGGCTGTCATACCCCAAAATTTGCCCACACTATTTCTCCTATTCAAGTTTCAAATCCATATGCAAAGCTCCTATACAAATTCTCCTATACAAAGTTCTAAACTAGGGTTTGGTTCTTTCAAAGGAAAATCACTGAATCAATGGCTCAAGGTGGTTCCATAGGGTCACAAACATCCCAAAGAATCTCCATGTAAAGTTCCAAGCCAATCAGAGAAAGTTGAGTCCCTCAAACCTTGATTAGGGCAACAATCGACTCTCAAGGGCAAAATAGTCATTTCAAGTCAATATACAGTCAAAATTCAAAATATTTGGTCCACAACATCCTCATAACCCTAAAATCATCATTTGATCAAGGGTTGATCATGATGATGCAAGGAAAGATCAGAAAAGTCAAAAGCCAAAAGTTACTATTTCGGGCATGAACTGAAAAAGTCAACCAAACTTTGAAAATTCACCAAATATTCATACTTCATCAGAAAAATTCCCACCAAAGCTCATTTTGAAGGGAATTCATTCCTCTATCCAATGGTCTAAGAATCAAAGCCCATAGGTCAATGGTTTAAGAGATATGGCTTCATACATTACAGGTCCTTTTCAAAAGTCAACAAAAAGACATGTTTTTCAAAAAGTCATAAAACAAGAATGAAAAAAGATTTTGATATGGGACCAAAGGCATTGGATAAAGGACTCTCTAAGGTTTCTAAAAAGTCCAAGAATACTTCCATACCTCAAGAATTGAGAGAAATATACCTTGTCAAAGTTGGACTATTTTTGAGAAAAGGAAAGGTTCAAAATCCAAAATTTTCCAAATGGGCCTATGATTTCTTCACCCAATCTTCACTTTGAGCCCATGCACGCCCTATAATGAGATCCTTTTTATTTTTAAGTTTTTATCATTTATTTTATGGTTTTTATTATTTTAAAACATAAATTAAATACATAAAATCATAAAAAATAGATAGGGATCTTATTTTGCTCCAATCCCAATCAAATATATTACATTAATGACAAAAATTCGTGGTCTTGAGAGCTTGAGTGAAAAATATTGGATTTGGACTTATTTAGAAAGAATTAAAATATATTTCCAATCAAATTTTCCAAAACTTGCAAATCAAGATTCAACAAGATTCTTTCTAGTTTTGTTAACCTAATTGCACCTCTATAAGTACCTGAACAGAGACAATTTTGGGGGGTCAAGAATTCTGCAGCCAAAACCTCTAATCCGAGCACTCAAAAAATCAAAAAAATTTACTTTCGTTCTTGAAGTTTGGCACCGAATCGAGGAGTTTTGACGATCCATACACGTTCCTGGACATCCCCTGAAGCTATTCCAATCGTTACCAGTGGTCCAAACATCCAGAATCGTTCCCATACGTCCACGGTTTGCAATTGCTAACTCAAGCTTGATTTCAAGGATTTATGCATTATTAATTCAATTTGATTGCATATTCGTGATTGTCATAAGGTTATGCGTAATTCTGGAAAGTTAATTGCATTTCTATGCTCGTATGGCTAAATCACCATTGTTAGGTTTTAGAAGCTCCGTTTTAGGGCTTCGAGCTACAAGCAAAATTAACCCAAACCGATAACACCAGTGGACTCATAAGGCAATTTGCAGTTGATTCATGGCTCTGTAATTCATTTATTTGTGGTATTTGCTTGAGTTTTCATGTACAGGGAAGCAACTTCGTCGCGAGGAAGAAGATGGTTCTACAGTCGCGCGCGAATTCTGTTTTTGAAATGCTGAATAAATCTTCGATTTGTATAATATGTTTTACGATGCCCAGGTTAACAGTGAATAGATGGTGGTCAAGTGGCAAGTCAGGCGCGCGTTTCACTGTGAGATCGCTGGTTCGAGTCTGTCCAGCGACATATGTTTTTTAATTTGTTTGTTCCTCTTATCTCAGTGATCGGGTGTTACATCCCCCACATGACTATGATGCATTATCTGTCCTGGATCGTTAGATCTCCAGCACGCTCAGATCAGACAGGGCAGAGATGGGGCCTCACCATGAACCCTCATACAGGCGCACCACCGAATCAGAAGCTAAGAAAATTTTAATTTCTTTTATTTTTTATTACATAAACTAGTTTTATTATATATGTATATTATTTATAAAAAAAAAATCTTAAAAAACAAATTCTTTTCTAACTTTTATTATTAATAATTTGATTTTTGGTTATTTTAATTTGGTTCAATTTTGCTTAATATTAGTTAGTTTTTATTCATTGATTAAAAATATATATTAAGATATTTAATTGAAAAATTATTTTTGCCTAATTGGGTTGAAAACCAACAATTAAATTTTTTATTATTTTATTAATCATGATTAACTTACACCCGAATCAGGGTTTACGAAGAATTAGCCATACATTGAAATATTTCTTGTGCATTCCTTTTTTCAGGGTTATCAACATGGTTCACTCCGGTAACGCGCCTGATCAAAGAGCTAAGTACCTTATCTCTATTTCTACTTTTAATCTATTATTCTACTTTCTTTATGGTTAATGAAGTTTGCCTTCGAACTTGACAATGCACTCACCTTTTTTTATTGTTTGCCATGTTTCTTTCTTTCCAGGGTTCGCCAATTGCCAAAGCTCGAATAGTCGGTAACCCTAAAACCTCAACCCTATCAGGGCAAATGCCAAGCTAAGTACTCTTCATTCATTTACTTTTTAAAAATTCTTTATTCTTTGGTTTTTTTAGGGTTAACCTCATTTGCCTCCGAACCGATAATGCACTCACCCTTCTGTTTATTCTTTCTTTTCCAATTTTCAGGGTTTGTCAAATTGTCAAAGCTACGAACGTCGGTAACCCTAAACCCTAACTCTAATATTTTCTGTTTTAATTGTTTAACTATATCCCGCTGGTTTCAATTCCCCTCTCCTCCGCTGGTTACAATTTCCCTTCCCCATATTTGTTATGTTGCTGCGTGGTTAGTAATCCTAGGGAGTGCAAGCCTTGTTAACTGAATTAGAATCACCTAATTATAAGATAATATAATTGAATATAATCACGTGATTGTTGCACACACGCACCCTTTTGGGGTAACCTCTCTGTTGCCTGTTGCCTGTTGCCTTGCTGCCTGTTGCCTTTGTGTTTTGCAGAATAAGCCTCGTCCCTCGAATTCGAGGATACCTCAGCCATGTTGCCTAGATAAAAAGGTCACGACCCTAAATGATGCTGCCTTCGATACACAAATATGACCTTGACCCTCGGAAGTTGCCTACGGAAAAAGGCTGAGGTATCTTCTGGCTGCCTACGAATAAGGCTTATTCTGATCCTTGCCTCAGACTACCTGCCCTCCTATGGCATGGGACAGTCTTATGGCAAAGGATGCTTCGATGACCCTTCTACCTCCAAACGAAAGGCTTCCTGCCCTCTTATGGCAAGGACTGACCCTTTCATTCTGAAAGGCTAAAAAGAGACCTATCATCTGAGTTTAAGGTAATTGCCCCTAATTGCCTTGCCATGCTCTATTTTCTATATTCTTTCTCAAACTTCTTCAAAAACTGGCTACGCCCATTTTACGAGCTAAAGTCCATTTTTTCCTCTTTTATCTACATTTTCTGAAAACGAGCAAGCAAAGCAATTAAGAGCCCATGGAAAACCATGGATGCAAAGGGTGCCTTACACCTTCCCTTTGCATAAATTACCCCCCGAACTTAGATTTCTTTAAAAGGTTTTTTTCTGTTTCTTTTAGCCTTTCTGAATTTGTTTGGATAAAATAAAAGTCGGTGGCGACTCTTGCTTAACCGCGACATTTTCGATTATAAAAAGTCAGTTCACCGTATTACAGAACTGGCGACTCTGCTGGGGACGTATTCGATTAAAAGAGGGGTTACCTTAAAAGTTTAGGATCACTTAATTGTATTCTATTGTTTGCTTTGCTTGCTTTATTTTTCAGGGTTGTTTTGGGAATTAACTGAAGGACGAGTCCTACACCCGGATTCAAGTACACTTAAGCTTAGGAGTGGCATAGTCATGGCGACCTCTTTCACATATGTGGGAGATGAGTCAATATGAAGTTCACACTTGAGTTAGGACTCCATAGCATATGCACACCTTTCTCAAATGAGGGAGGTCTGTGTATGTGTTTGTGGGTGCGCCGGAGCTCAAGGACCTTTAGTTACCCTTAACCCATCCTGGCCTTTAGGAACGTAGTGGGGGGACTACTCTTGACAAATGTTAAGAACTAGTCGCTACCCGATGCTACAATTCAGATAGGTTCTCTCTCAAAGTATCATTGCATGGTGCAAATGCATCATGTCCGAGGGTGCTTTAGAAGGGCTAACAATTCTGGATAACTTATAGAACCTGTTGCTGAAATCTCCTTATCTATAGAAATGCCCTTGGGAAGGACACCTGATCAAACTCCATGCAAGCCTTAAGCCAAAAATTGTGTGACTTGCGTGACTTGTGTGACGTGTTTGTGTTTGCTACTAACCTTCATTTCCTTGCAGATTTTGTTGAAAGGACTTATTTGTCCTTACTATCTCACACTATGCCTAATGAAATTCATTCGCATAACATCATGACATCATTACATCATAAGCATAACATGATTTAACTAACCCTTTCAAGGATCTTAGGGATTTAGGGCGCACAATTTCAGGGACTCCTATCAAGGACTGATTTCCTATTCAAGGGGCAAGAGGATTTATTTTCCTCTGGTCACACACCTTCCAATTCAAAGACTCAGTACCTAGCAAGGGGCAAGAGGATTTACTTTCCTCTGGCCATGTATCTTCAAATTCAGAAGTATCCCGAATCAGAGGCGATGACCCACTCGATATGGTGAGCTTGATTCTCAAAGAAGGATGTTCAAAGACAAGAGTCAGAATTCTTCAAACAAATATACGACCAAATCACTTTCCAATGTTGCTAACTAAATTCCTTAAAGATCCTTGAAAACATTTCATTTGCATTCATGACATCGCATATTTCTAACTTTGTTTTCAGGTTCCGCCTCGACAATCATTCCTCTCAGATATAATCGAGCTGGAGATTCATTATGAAAAGCCCTTTTACATTCCAAAACTTCGTCAAATAACTCATCGACTCTAACAAGCAAGCATCCTCTATCAGATATGGTCTAATGTATGACCCGTTCCGGTATTCTCTATCAGATATGGTCCAAAGTACGACCCGTTCCGGTATCTTCAGTCAGATATGGTCTAATGTATGACTCGTTCTGGCATTATTCACCAAATATGGTTTAATGAATAACTCGTTCTGATATCCTTCCTCAGATATGGTCCAATATATGACTCGTTCTGACATTCCAACAGATATGGTCTAATATATGACTCGTTCTGTTACTCCTCAACAGATATGGTCTAATGTATGACCCGTTCCGATTTCCTACTTCCAGATATGGTCCAATGTACGACTCGTTCTGACATTCCAACAGATATGGTCCAATGTATGACCCGTTCCGATTTCCTACTTCCAGATATGGTCTAACGTACGACCCGTTCTGGCATTCCTCTTCAGATATGGTTTAATGAATAACTCGTTCTGATGTCCTATGTCAGATACATTCCGGAAGCTCGAATCCCGGATACTCTGAATCTCTACACCAGTTCCACAACAACGAAGAAAGCCAGACGTACCCAAGCATCAATTCACCGAGATCAATATGTCATTGGTTCAAGCATTACAACATCTATTGAAGATCAAATTGATTACTCTGAGGGACCCTCCTAAAAATGCTAACACCTCCACTCCTGACTATAAACTCAACGCGAGGTGCGCGTACCATTCCAACAGTCCTGGACATTACAAAAACAATTGCTGGACATTGAAGAATAAGATTCAAGATCTGATCAATGATGGAGAAATCTAATTCACCCCTCTTGAGACTCCTGTGGTGATCGCCGCTCTTATGCCTAGTCATGACAAGACTGATTGAAATCTAGACGGACGAATTATTGGATCATTAGATCTACTTTCATGTGCAATTTCTATTCTGTTTGTTTAAACATTTGACTCATGATAGACATTATCTGTTTTAATAATCATCATCAGTGCATGGCATATGTTTGTCTTGAATAAATTATTTCGTTATCACTCATTTTTAATTATGTTTTTGTATTATTCAACTCCTGCTAAGCTGTAAGCCTTCTGAGGGAGGATGACGAAAACGATACCGCAACCTCATACAGTATGCTTTTGAACGGACTATGCTGACGATGTACAGGCATTGTTTCAATTCCTAAACAGTGGAGATATAAGGATGTTAATCCCTCGTCAACCCCTTTGAGCCTAAGAAGTAGAAGTTTCTTTCTTGTACTAATTAAAACCCTTGATCATAACCTGGGGCAGGGTAGTTCTCAGTTAATTTGACTGTGCATTCTATTTCAAGAGAATCATTCAGTACACCTTTCAACAAAGGTTTCAATCACAAGCGTTCATCCGCACACATCAAAGAAGTGTTGGAGATGTCAATCAAAAGCCAATGATGGTTCATCAATCATTAAGCAAGGCAGTCAATTTCTTTCAAAAAAATGAATGAAAAACATATATACAAAGAAAAGCCTGCTAAGTCAAAAATCAAAAAGAAGACTTAGGCAAAAATCAAGGCATCCCGCTGACTGTAAGCTCAAAATAGACAGTTCAGGCAAAAGTTAGGGATATCAAAAGATGAAAAAGAGAGAAGTCAATAAATTCTTGAACAACTCAAAGTTGTGACTACCAAAAGGAAGAAGTGACTGCCATCTCAAAAGTTCTCCCTGCTTGTGAACCATCATCATTATCAAAGGTGCAAATCCAAAAGTCTCTTGGAACCTGAATGCATAAGTCAAACCAACTGAGCTTAGGAATGAAGAACATCACGAAGAAGGGGATGGGTATAAATAAACTTTGAGCCTTTATCCTTTGTTTCTTAAACCGTGAACCAAGCCACGTTACAACCCTTGAAAGTCCTAACTGAAGCATGGTTAGTTCGAAAGCATACTGTCACCAAAAAGGTATCCCGACTCCTTAAGGTTTACTAAAATGCTGAGTGGATATTTCGCTTCTACAAAAAATAGCATGTTTTACAAATATCACGCTTTTACATCTCTTGTTTTAATGTTTTTTAAAACTCAAGACAAACGTATGCATTGCATCTCATGAATTCATTATTAAACATATTCTGCTACGTAATTTCAAATGTTAGCATCAAAATAAATTTGCACAGGGTACAACTAATGACTGAAAGTTATCCCGACAGACAAGATTACTCCGAGAAGCAATGTCTCCTACATATACAAGGGGCACGACACGCTTTGCCCGATCAATCTGGGGCAATCCGGTCAAAAATCTCTCAAATGCCAAAAAGTCAAGAGGCATACATCCCAAGTGGGTTTCAAACTATTTCCCAATCAATCTGGGGCAATCAAGTCAAGATTCCGAGATGCTCGAACAATCAGGGGCATACATCCAAGTATATCTAAAGCTAGTCCCCAATCAACATGGGACACTGTCTTGAGCCTATGATTACTGGGGGCATATCGCCCATAGTGTAAATCTCATAAAGTCCTCGCGAGGAGAATCTCTTCAAGTTCCTACTAACAGGGGCAAATCTATGAAAGTCCAGTTTGACATCTTGATCAATACTCAGTGGTGTGTCCTAATCAAATCCAGGAATGGTAGTTACTATAATCCTGGGGGCAATGTTCAAGGCACCCACACTTTCCCGCAATTCCATTTTCACAAGATCATATCCCCACAGAGTAATCATTAAGAAGATATCTTCAAATACTCTCGACAAAAGACATAGCTCCTCAACAGAGTTTACCTCTTCAACATTGCCGGTTCCCCGACACCTATCTCCAATATGGTTTATTAATATCTCTAATCCCCAATCAGGGAACATCAAGTTACTGATCATCCCCAAGCAAAAATCATAAATCCCCAGCTAAGCATCTCCAAAATAAGATCAACAACAGAAGGATCCGTCTTCTCAATCAAGATGTGTCAAATAGCATAAATCATAGTCATACGTCATAAATCATGAACATATTCATACATCGCATACATTTCATACCAAGTTCTCATTTATTTTGAGGGACTCAGTACATAACACATGCATCATGACATTATATAAATTGCTATACCTATTGCAGGATACAGGCACAGACAAATGAACGAAATCTCCAACTTTCCAAGATCTAAGTCAGCTACTACGAATAGTACTGACACGGTCAACGCTCGAAGATCTAATTCATTTACCACGAACGGAAATGACACGGTCATTTTCAAAGATCTAATTCGGTTACTACGAACGGTACTGACACGATCAACACTCAGAGATCTAATTCCATCATCACGAACGATGTGGACACGATCAACTATTTCCTAAGTCTAATTCAGCTACTACGAACGGTACTGACACGACGAAAGATCTAATTCGGTTACTACGAACGGTACTGACACGATCAACTCTCAGGGATCTAATTCCATCATCACGAACAGTGTGGACACGATCAACTGTTTCTAAAGTCTAATTCAGTTACTACGAACGGTGCTGACACGACAAGAGATCTAATTCCATCACTACGAACGGTGCTGACACGACCAACTCTCAAAGATCTAATTCATCTACTACGAACAGTAATGACACGATCAACATTCGAAGATCTAATTCTGTCATCACGAACGGTGTAGACACGATCATCCTTCCCAAGTCTAATTCAGTTACTACGAACGGTGCTGACACGATCAATCTCCAACAATACTTCTCAACATACTAAGCTCAGATTCGGCCTAACGCACGGCCCTCCAGACATCTACAGGTGCAAATCGGATTAGTCTAACGCACGACTTATTCATCAACCTAACGCACGGTTTTCCAGACATCTGAGGATGCAATTGAGAATAGTCTAACGCACGATTAATTCTTCAACCTAACGCACGCTTTTCTAGACATCTGAGGATGCAATTGAGAATAGTCTAACGCACGATTTATTCTTCGACCTAACGCACGGTTTTCCAGACATCTGAGGATGCAAATTGGATTTGATCTGACATACGATATATCCTTCAGCCTAACGTACGGTTTTTCCAGACATCTGCGGATGCAAACAGTCTAACATATGACACATTCTAACTCTCAAGCTTATCAAGTCAGATGGCATTTTTAAGCCCATCGCCGACAAAAGTCCCTATTTCAGCTAGGGCAAATTTCTTGGTATTCTAATGTTCAATCATCTTCCACCTTCAGATACCGACTGGCATACAAACCACTCTACATCTTCAGGTTTAAGATAATGGAACAGGGGCAGCTGTCATACCCCAAAATTTGCCCACACTATTTCTCCTATTCAAGTTTCAAATCCATATGCAAAGCTCCTATACAAATTCTCCTATACAAAGTTCTAAACTAGGGTTTGGTTCTTTCAAAGGAAAATCACTGAATCAATGGCTCAAGGTGGTTCCATAGGGTCACAAACATCCCAAAGAATCTCCATGTAAAGTTCCAAGCCAATCAGAGAAAGTTGAGTCCCTCAAACCTTGATTAGGGCAACAATCGACTCTCAAGGGCAAAATAGTCATTTCAAGTCAATATACAGTCAAAATTCAAAATATTTGGTCCACAACATCCTCATAACCCTAAAATCATCATTTGATCAAGGGTTGATCATGATGATGCAAGGAAAGATCAGAAAAGTCAAAAGCCAAAAGTTACTATTTCGGGCATGAACTGAAAAAGTCAACCAAACTTTGAAAATTCACCAAATATTCATACTTCATCAGAAAAATTCCCACCAAAGCTCATTTTGAAGGGAATTCATTCCTCTATCCAATGGTCTAAGAATCAAAGCCCATAGGTCAATGGTTTAAGAGATATGGCTTCATACATTACAGGTCCTTTTCAAAAGTCAACAAAAAGACATGTTTTTCAAAAAGTCATAAAACAAGAATGAAAAAAGATTTTGATATGGGACCAAAGGCATTGGATAAAGGACTCTCTAAGGTTTCTAAAAAGTCCAAGAATACTTCCATACCTCAAGAATTGAGAGAAATATACCTTGTCAAAGTTGGACTATTTTTGAGAAAAGGAAAGGTTCAAAATCCAAAATTTTCCAAATGGGCCTATGATTTCTTCACCCAATCTTCACTTTGAGCCCATGCACGCCCTATAATGAGATCCTTTTTATTTTTAAGTTTTTATCATTTATTTTTTGGTTTTTATTATTTTAAAACATAAATTAAATACATAAAATCATAAAAAATAGATAGGGATCTTATTTTGCTCCAATCCCAATCAAATATATTACATTAATGACAAAAATTCGTGGTCTTGAGAGCTTGAGTGAAAAATATTGGATTTGGACTTATTTAGAAAGAATTAAAATATATTTCCAATCAAATTTTCCAAAACTTGCAAATCAAGATTCAACAAGATTCTTTCTAGTTTTGTTAACCTAATTGCACCTCTATAAGTACCTGAACAAAGACAATTTTGGGGGGTCAAGAATTCTGCAGCCAAAACCTCTAATCCGAGCACTCAAAAAATCAAAAAAATTTACTTTCGTTCTTGAAGTTTGGCACCGAATCGAGGAGTTTTGACGATCCATACACGTTCCTGGACATCCCCTAAAGCTATTCCAATCGTTACCAGTGGTCCAAAAATCCAGAATCGTTCCCATACGTCCACGGTTTGCAATTGCTAACTCAAGCTTGATTTCAAGGATTTATGCATTATTAATTCAATTTGATTGCATATTCGTGATTGTCATAAGGTTATGCGTAATTCTGGAAAGTTAATTGCATTTCTATGCTCGTATGGCTAAATCACCATTGTTAGGTTTTAGAAGCTCCGTTTTAGGGCTTCGAGCTACAAGCAAAATTAACCCAAACCGATAACACCAGTGGACTCATAAGGCAATTTGCAGTTGATTCATGGCTCTGTAATTCATTTATTTGTGGTATTTGCTTGAGTTTTCATGTACGGGGAAGCAACTTCGTCGCGAGGAAGAAGATGGTTCTACAGTCGCGCGCGAATTCTGTTTTTGAAATGCTGAATAAATCTTCGATTTGTATAATATGTTTTACGATGCCCAGGTTAACAGTGAATAGATGGTGGTCAAGTGGCAAGTCAGGCGCGCGTTTCACTGTGAGATCGCTGGTTCGAGTCTGTCCAGCGACATATGTTTTTTAATTTGTTTGTTCCTCTTATCTCAGTGATCGGGTGTTACATCCCCCACATGACTATGATGCATTATCTGTCCTGGATCGTTAGATCTCCAGCACGCTCAGATCAGACAGGGCAGAGATGGGGCCTCACCATGAACCCTCATACAGGCGCACCACCGAATCAGAAGCTAAGAAAATTTTAATTTCTTTTATTTTTTATTACATAAACTAGTTTTATTATATATGTATATTATTTATAAAAAAAAATCTTAAAAAACAAATTCTTTTCTAACTTTTATTATTAATAATTTGATTTTTGGTTATTTTAATTTGGTTCAATTTTGCTTAATATTAGTTAGTTTTTATTCATTGATTAAAAATATATATTAAGATATTTAATTGAAAAATTATTTTTGCCTAATTGGGTTGAAAACCAACAATTAAATTTTTTATTATTTTATTAATCATGATTAACTTACACCCGAATCAGGGTTTACGAAGAATTAGCCATACATTGAAATATTTCTTGTGCATTCCTTTTTTCAGGGTTATCAACATGGTTCACTCCGGTAACGCGCCTGATCAAAGAGCTAAGTACCTTATCTCTATTTCTACTTTTAATCTATTATTCTACTTTCTTTATGGTTAATGAAGTTTGCCTTCGAACTTGACAATGCACTCACCTTTTTTTATTGTTTGCCATGTTTCTTTCTTTCCAGGGTTCGCCAATTGCCAAAGCTCGAATAGTCGGTAACCCTAAAACCTCAACCCTATCAGGGCAAATGCCAAGCTAAGTACTCTTCATTCATTTACTTTTTAAAAATTCTTTATTCTTTGGTTTTTTTAGGGTTAACCTCATTTGCCTCCGAACCGATAATGCACTCACCCTTCTGTTTATTCTTTCTTTTCCAATTTTCAGGGTTTGTCAAATTGTCAAAGCTACGAACGTCGGTAACCCTAAACCCTAACTCTAATATTTTCTGTTTTAATTGTTTAACTATATCCCGCTGGTTTCAATTCCCCTCTCCTCCGCTGGTTACAATTTCCCTTCCCCATATTTGTTATGTTGCTGCGTGGTTAGTAATCCTAGGGAGTGCAAGCCTTGTTAACTGAATTAGAATCACCTAATTATAAGATAATATAATTGAATATAATCACGTGATTGTTGCACACACGCACCCTTTTGGGGTAACCTCTCTGTTGCCTGTTGCCTGTTGCCTTGCTGCCTGTTGCCTTTGTGTTTTGCAGAATAAGCCTCGTCCCTCGAATTCGAGGATACCTCAGCTATGTTGCCTAGATAAAAAGGTCACGACCCTAAATGATGCTGCCTTCGATACACAAATATGACCTTGACCCTCGGAAGTTGCCTACGGAAAAAGGCTGAGGTATCTTCTGGCTGCCTACGAATAAGGCTTATTCTGATCCTTGCCTCAGACTACCTGCCCTCCTATGGCATGGGACAGTCTTATGGCAAAGGATGCTTCGATGACCCTTCTACCTCCAAACGAAAGGCTTCCTTCCCTCTTATGGCAAGGACTGACCCTTTCATTCTGAAAGGCTAAAAAGAGACCTATCATCTGAGTTTAAGGTAATTGCCCCTAATTGCCTTGCCATGCTCTATTTTCTATATTCTTTCTCAAACTTCTTCAAAAACTGGCTACGCTCATTTTACGAGCTAAAGTCCATTTTTTCCTCTTTTATCTACATTTTCTGAAAACGAGCAAGCAAAGCAATTAAGAGCCCATGGAAAACCATGGATGCAAAGGGTGCCTTACACCTTCCCTTTGCATAAATTACCCCCCGAACTTAGATTTCTTTAAAAGGTTTTTTTCTGTTTCTTTTAGCCTTTCTGAATTTGTTTGGATAAAATAAAAGTCGGTGGCGACTCTTGCTTAACCGCGACATTTTCGATTATAAAAAGTCAGTTCACCGTATTACAGAGGCCCAATTACCAATTTTGAGCCCCAGTTGCCCATTTATTGGTAAGTCGAAATCCTAGGGTAACAAATTGCCCCCCAAGCGACTTCTTTCGACTGACTTTAGGAAAGAGAAAAGATGGCGTTTCAGTTATTTCTTGGGTTTCGACTTTTGTTAATTCCCATTACGCCATGATTACATTTCATTTTCCCAGGCACTAATTATTACCTAATTCTTAGGTAATAGGCTATAACTGCTTCCACTTTCTGAAACCAGTTTTCAAAGCGTTTCTTTGACATGACCTTTGATTTTACAACTTCTTTTTCGCACGATTTCTGCTGACGTCATTACCAGCTTATATATATATATATATATATATGTGCAACTCTCTTCTCCTTCTTCTTTCTTTCTCGTTTTACTTCTCTTCCCAAACGTTTCAGAAAGAATCATCTCTTTCCCTCTAACCTTTACCCATTTTCTTCTTCTCCTTTCACACACAACAATGGCAGCTACAACCACCAACACCACTGTGTATGCTACGGGTGCGAACCCTTTAGGGTTTATTATGTCCCGTGAAGAAGAAGAACAAGGATTAGATTTCATTCCTCAACCTAACCTTTCTGAAGCCAAAGCCATCATTTGGCAAAACCAGATGTTAATCCCTTTTCAGATTACTGATAAATTAATGGCTTTTTCAGGGCCATTACCAGACCACCGTTACCACCCAGAGCAAACCACTGGTTTCTTTCCTTGCTTCAAAACCACCATGCCTGTAGCTTTCGACAAACCACGTGTCCTCGATTTGAAGTTTATGGATCCTTCGCTTAGGGTTTTCCGTTCGACTCCAGCTCCTGGCAACAAGGAATACTTGGCTTGGCTTAACAAAGTTCAAGCGAAAAAACAACAAAGATGGGAGGAATTGGGCATCTTTGACGTCATACAATTATCTAGGACTGGTCATAGAGTTTGTCCTCCCATGCTACTTGCTTCGATCTTCTTCTGGGAAGGTTCGACTAACACCTTCCACTTTCCTTGTGGAATGATGACTCCCACTCTCTTCGACGTGGCTGCCATCACAGGACTTTCGCCATTGGGTGAGATCTTCGACCCAACTCTTCCCACAGAAATGAATTTCAACTTCACTAATGCTACCATTACCAAGTATATGCAAGATCATTTTGATAAGTCGACAGAAGAAGTTTCTGACGAAGAGCATGTTGCTTTCCTCACCTACTGGCTATCATACTATCTGTTCTGTCCAAGATCTGTTCAGATTGCTAAAGGTTACATACCTTTGGATATTCAGATTCATGAAGGTCGAAAGGTCTCTTTAGGTAAGCTTCTTCTCGCTTATCTTTACCATACTTTAAGCATAGCATCTCTAAGGATCAAACGCCTGCACGAAACCCCAAAACAACTCTCTCTATCAGGACCTTATTGGCTCTTGCAACACTGGCTGAATGCCACTTTCGAGTCACACGTTGGCTATACCGTCTCTCGATCTATTCTTGAGGTCATGTATGACCGAAGGGTCGAAGGTATCAAACTTGCTTTTCAAACTCCTCAAGATGAGACTAACAAGTCTAATCTTCTCAAATATGTGAGATTGTTTTCTGAATGTAAAACATTCATAGCTTCTATGGCCCCTTTCTCCAACAGATGTTTTGGGCCAACTTGGTTTAAGGCTGTTTTCCCTGGAAATACTCCAACCCTTCGAGCTCAATTAAATGCTATTTGGGCTGCTTTTCTGACTCCAACGCTTCTCTCTCACCGTATTGAGTCGACAGGCAAGTGCTATGGGTTTGTAAGTTATCAACCAAATTTAGTCTCTCGGCAATTTGGTTTGAGCCAGATGCTACCCAAAAGCCTGTATTCCCATGACAAAGATATTTGTTATTCTGGTCGACCGTTCACGGCTCGTCAGCATCTTGACTGTTTAAAGTTTCATAATAAACAATCTTTGGAACATCCAACTTTCACTTTTCAAAATTCTTACTTCACAACTAAAGAGTTCAGTGAGTGGTGGTCTGAATACTACCAACTATTTGATGGAGATTCTTTTATCAAGAAACTGAATGTTGCATTCGACAAGTTGGAGGATCAACTTACGATAAGTAAGTATTTTTTGTTTGCTTTCGTTTCCTTATTGTTAATAGCAATGTTCTAATTTCAAACTTAGACCTTTCAGGGCCTGATCTTACCACTCAAGTCGAAGTCTCTGCTCCTAAATCAGGTCGAAAACGTCCCAGTACGTCGAGCAACACCACCACCAAGAAGAATAAAGCTGTTAGAAAGGTATTTGTCTTAACCTTTACTCTTTCATCAATACTATTTCAACCTTTGTTGATCGTCATTTTTTCTCTTTAGTTGATAGTCTCTGCTGACTCAGAGGAAACTACCTCTCTACCAAATCATGAAAGTGACATTTTTTCACAACCCCCGCTTCCGACTCCACCAAAGCAACGGAAAATTATTAAAAACACTCCCAAAGTGGTTGTCGAACCTCAAACAGCTCCAACAATTTCTTCGTCTCAAATTCTTACTGAGGTAACTTAACATTCTCTTCCAATATATTTCTTTCAATATCTCTGTTTTCTAACACTTTTCTTGAATAGAATGCACCAACTATCGACCATACTCAGGAGAAAATTGTCGAGATTGCTGAAAAAATTGCTGAAGCTACTCCTGACTCTAATCCTTTTAGCCCTCAAAGGACTGACGCTTTTGGAAGCAACACTGATTCGGCTAATACTCCAGGTCGAAGTCGAACAGATCCTCAGGACAAACCCATTGTCGAACAATCACCTGCCACAAAAAATATTAAAAATGTTCCTCGACCAGAACCCAATGCAGCTTCTCAGTCAAGACAACATTCTATTGCTGACGATACTAACTCCAACAGTTCTCTTAGTCAGGAAGAAATTCTGGATTTGAAGAAGACTAATCCTTTGGAGGCTCTCTTTCGACTTCAGAAGCTGCGACCAAGCTCTTTTGAGATTCCTGCTCAATCGACCAATCCTGATGCTGAGATTGACGCTCCCTTTGTCGAAGCTATATGCCAGCTGAAAACCCATCTGAACGAACCTGAGTTTCTCGCTGTTCTTGAGAGTTCTGAACATCTTGGTGGAGAAATTCGTAAGATCTTAGACGTATTGATCAAAGCTTCTCTTCCACCAGTTGTTGTTCAATTCTTCTTTGATTTTGAGGCATACTTCGACCAACTCTGGAGGGACCTTATGACGAAGAAGAACATTACCCTTCAGGCAAAGAACAAAGAACGTGAACTGGAGAGGGAATGGGATGCCAGTGCAGCTTCGACCAAAAAGGTTGAAGAATTTCAGAAGAAAACTTTAAAGTTTTCTGATAAGCAGGGAGAGATCGACAACAAGATTGCTGATTACAAAGCTCAAATTGATGAACTCAACAAAAAGATTCAACATCTTGAGCAAGAGAAAATCAGTTTGGCTCAAACTGAAGAGGTCCCTTCGCCTGAAATTATTAACCAAGAAGTCTTGAAAGGACTTGGTCATGGTGAGAATGCACTCAAGTTGGAAAGTAACATTCGACAGCTTAAACAAAACCTGTCTCGACTTGACTCTAAGATTGATTTTGAGTCAACCAAGTTAGCCTATTTTAGGAACAATTTCCCTGCTTTGTAATTTCATTTTCGACAGACTGGCTATAATTTTGTAATTAACGTTTTTCTCATTAATTATAATATTTTACAATAATTTTATAATTAACATTTTTTTATAATATTAATTTTATTATAATATTTTTTATATTATTAACGTTTGCAAATATATAAAGTATATTTTTTATAATATTAATTTTATTTAATATACTGTACATTAACATTTTATATATTTTATAATATTAATTTTATTTAATATACTGTATATAGTTAATTAACATTTTATACATTTTATAATATTAATTTTATTTAATATACTGTATATAGTTAATTAACATTTTATAAATTTTGTAATGTTAATTTTATTTAATATACTGTATATAGTTAATATTATGTTTTATAAATTTTATAAACTAACAAATATACTGTACATTATGTTTTATTAATGTTTTATATAATATATTGTATATAGTTAATATACTGTACATTATTGGATAACGTTAGTTAATAAATGATGTGGGAGAGAGAAAAAAAGATTTGCACATAATCTCCACCATTTATTTTAAAATTCAATGGTTCAGATTCATTCTCATATCTTAATCTTAATCTTAATCTTAATATATATATATATATATATATAAATGTAAGGTTGTTATGATGGCAACCCTAGCCACATGTCAACCTGATAGCAACTCTAAGCCCAAACCCTAATATTAATTTTACAAATTTGACCTCACACCCTAATTTCAACTTTACTAATTTAACCCTACATTAAGAATAAATATAATAATAATAATAATAATAATAATAATAATAATAATAATAATAATAATAATACCATTAATAATAATAATAATATAAATAATAAGTAATATATATTTATTGCCACAGTCTGAAATCTATTAGTTATTGAATTGACATAATATTAATAATTAAAACAATAATAATAATAATAAAAATTATATTTAATTTTTAATGAACAATAAATTAATTTTTACATAAACTCAAATTCTTTCAAATTACTCATCTAATGATAATAACTGTATTTTATTATTTAATATTTTGTAACTCTCAAATATATTCCGTTTATAAAATATAAAAATATTACATAAAATACTTTTATGTGTATGTATTTTAATGTTTATATTTTTAATAATATTTTATTATTTAGTATTTTGTAACTCCTAAATATATTCTAATTATAAAGTATAAAAACATTAGATAAAACTTTTTTTATATGTATATATTTACATTAGATAAAACATTAGATAAAACTTTTTATATATATATATATATATATATATATATATATATATATATATATATATATATATATATATATTAAATTTGTCTTAACTATTTATTATAAATCAAAAGATTAAATAATATTCATATTTTTGTAAATTTAAATTCCAAAATATTTTTATTTCTATGAGTTTTTATTTTATTAATTTTTTAAAAAATTCATATTATTTTTATGAAATTTAAATTTTAAATATCTTATTTGAAGTTTATAATATTCTTATTATTATAATATTATTATTTTTAATAGTGTTAGCTGAATATATTATTATTAATTCTTAAAAAGTCAATAAAAAGTTTAAATGTTACCATATGACGGGTTACTTCAAAAAAAAGGTTGAAGATATTAGTGACTAAAGATGAATGTGAAGATATAGATACAATATCAAATGTAGTTTAGAAAAAAAATTTAATAATATTCTTTAGTTACTTAATTTTTCTTTCTTCTAATTTATACATTCTAAATAATTAATAGTATAATTGCAATATAATCTATATGGTCTATAAAATAATTTTTATGCAAATAACAAATAAATATCAACTATTATTAAAAAATTATTTCTAACATACCCGTGCAGAGCACGGGTCGGTAATCTAGTATATATAAATGGAAGGTTGTCATGATGGCAACCCTAGCCACGTGTCATCATGATAGCCATTCCTAGCAAAAACCCTAAAGTGTTATTTACTAATTTGACCCTACACCTAATGTGTTATTTACTAATTTGACCCTACATTAAAAATAAATAATGATAATATAATATTTCGGCACTACTATTAATAATAATTATATAAATAATAATATAATAATATATAATAATATAATATATAATAATACTATCCAGATAACAATATTAGAAGTAATTAAATTTATAAATATTATTATTTTTTGTATATTATACAATAGCCGAAATTGAAAAATATAAATACAAATTTAATAAATATATAATAATATCATAACAATCAACATAATAGTAATAATATTAATAAAATACAATTTTAATAAATATATAATAATATCATAACAATCAACATAATAGTAATAATATTAATAAAATAATAATAAAAATAATATACCACCAATAATAATAATAGTAATAATAATAATTATTATAATAATAATAATAATAGAGTAATGCTATTTAGTACCAAGGAATTTGGAGAAGAAATGCAAGAATGAACACATGTCACTATATTATAGGGAAATTTTTAATTTATTTTTAATTTAATTTCCTTTTAAATAGGAATCATGGGGTGGTGGTGATAATGAATGGTTGAGATTTATTCTTGTCTTTCTTGTTTTTATGTTTTCTTAACAATTAGCATTTTCCATAATAATAATAATAAACTATCCAGATCAGGTTATTAAAAATAATTATATTAAACCACCAATAATAATAATAATGATAATAATAATAATAATAATAATAATAATAATATTAATAAATTATCCAGATAACACTATTAGAAATAATATTATTTATATATATTATAATTTTTTGTATATTATACAATAGCCGAAAATAAAAAATATAAATACAATTTTAATAAATATTTATATTAAAAGTATATAAATAAGTATAAGTAATTTTCAATAGAGAAGAAATACAAAAATCTAAATAAAATTTTAATATGTATTTATCATTTCTAAAATATAAGTTGAAAAATCTCTCTCTTCTTCGATTTATATTTAAATTTTATTAAGAAATTTAAATTATAAGTTAAAAGTTAATATTATATATTTTTAAAATATAACTAAATATGTATAATAATATGACTTTTTGTAGCAAAAAATAATGTTAACATTACATTTATTAAAAATTAATTTTAATGTAATGTCTTTTGATATATCATTTTTTACTCAAAATAACAAATAATTTATTTAAAAATAATTTTGAAAATTAATTAAAGTTTCTAATAACCGTTTTTACAAATAATTTTGAAAACGAAGCAATTTAAAATTTATATAAGTAATAGATAATAATTTTTTTTACTCTATTTATTTTGTAGCAAATTGTATTTTAGTATTAATTTTTATTTTTTTAATTTTTTAATGTTATCATATAGCAATTACAGTTTAATTTTAGTACAACTATCAGTTACAAATTTTAATTATATTCTTTTTAATTATTATAAAAATTAATGTTTATAAAAGGAAGAGATTTATAAAATGGTTAGTTCAATGAAAATTAATTACAATGTAATGTCTTATGATATATCATTTTTCACTCTAAATAAAAAAAATTAATCTAAAAATAATTTTAAAAATTAATTAATATAAAAATACATAAAAATATGAGTAACTATATCCAAGTATTTAGAACCTATCATTTTTCACTGAAAATGAAAAGATAATTTATTTATAAAGAATTTTATAAAAATTAAATAACATAAAATTATATAAAAATATGGGTAATTAAAATGAGTATTATATATAATATTAAAATGTTATTAAATTAAAAATACATTAATTTCTTTAAAAAAATAATATATTTAAAGTATAAAACGTTTTTATTCTTTCATGATTTTTACGATTATAATATAAGATATCTAAGAACATTTTGATGAAATCATTGAATTAATGGAATCAATATAAATAGGTGTCATTAGTAAATAAATTAGAGGATTTGGGGCGACAAAATTAATGAGAGAATTTTTTTTTGCTTTTTAATGAGAGAATGTTAAAAAGGAAGACTTTGATATAATTAGTTAATTAATTTTTATTACAATTTTTTTAATTTAATTTACATTGTTATTATATTATTTTATTCTTACTATCTACCAACAATATTTGTTTTGGTTACTATCAATGAAGTTTCTAATAATCATTTTACAAATAATTTTAAAAGTTGAAGCAATTTAAAATTTATATAAAGTAATGTATAATAATTTTATTCTTACTCTAATTTTTTTGTAGTAAATTGTATTTTAGTAGTAATTATTAATTTATATAATTTTTGTTTTTATATTTTAATATTATCATAATTATATTGTATATCAGTTACGATTTATTTTAAGTACAACTATCCGTTACAAATTTCTAATTATTGTAAAAGTTAATGTTTATAAAAGAAAGAGTTTAATGAAACGGTTAATTCAATGAAAATTTAAATTATAAATTCAATCACACAAATATATAAATTAAATTTAATAGTTTGTAATTTCTTTATAAATTCAATCAAAATATATGTGATGTTTTATTTCCTTCCATAATATCATTTTATTATTCTTAAATAGATAAACTCCTCTTGCTGTCTTCATGACACGTATATTTTAGAACATGCATAAAATGGAAAAGCATGAGATGAATGGGCAAATTATTCAACACCCATAAAAAACAAAATTGCTTTTTCTATCTTTATCTAATCATGAAAGGGTTCATTTTTTTTACAACAATTCAAATCAATTTCATATCCATATTTTTCTCTATAAATTTTAATTTTATTGTTTTGATCATATTAAATGGAAGGTTGTCTTAATATATATATAAATGGAAGGTTTTCATGATGGCAACCCTAGCCACGTGTCTTAATATATTGTTATTTTGCAGCTTTTGCAATTTGAATAAGAGTCTGGTAGACTTCAATTTCTACAAAGAACAATCTTAGAATGAAGATCAAAATATAAGTGTCTTACTCTTACAATCATTTGGAGCATCACAATTTTAGAAACTAAGTTCAAATATTTTTTTGGTATTGATTTTTATTTATTTTTGTGGGTTTAATTTCCTTCCTCTTTCTTCACAAGTCTAAAATAACTATGTTTTCTTTCTGATAAATATTTATTTCTTTCTTTAATATAAATTCTAATTATTATTTTAATCATATTTTGTACTCATAATTATTTTGATATAGATTGTTTATTGTCTTTGTAATAAACATTCACATAAATTTACATGTCTAGCCGTTTTATAGTTTATGGTCTCTACAGATAACAATCTTAGAATGAAGATTGAAATATACACTGTCATTGCTTTCGTCTAGATCTAACCATACCAATTAAATTATTTTTATTAATTAATTTCCTTCTTTTATTTATGATTTCTTTCGAATATAACCATATAAATAATATTTAATTTTCATTTAATTATTATGAACATATTTTTTAAAAATTCTTCTATAAATTAATTTATTGCATAAAAAAACTACAATTATGAGGAGATGTGTCATTTGAGAAATATAGAATATGAAAATAATAAAGATTTTAACATTTAGGAAGTTGATAGTGACAAAAATAAATGATATAGCCGCGCATCGCGCGGGTCAGAATCTAGTTCTCATATAAATATGACATTCTCATATGATATGCCATATATATATATATATATATATATATATATATATATATATATATATATATATATATATATATATACACATATATAATAAAATAAAAAATGTTAACATATAATATATAATTTAATGAGCAAGATTTAAACAAATGAAATGAGTTGGTTTAGTTGTTCTGTATTGGCTTGTTATACATATGGTTCTAGGTTCAATCCCCATTGGAACTGATTCATACGTCCAGTCAACCAAGATTCTAACCCCGTTAATATGCAATATTGTGATCAATATTTTAATAAATAATATATTTTAAACAATAATGTATTTTTGCCCGTATATAAATATTATTTTGTTTTTTTACTATATTGGAAATAATGTATCGTACATGTTTTGTCTTACATTGTGATAAAAAGTTTATTTAAACAACTTCTCTCACACACAAACCCACTATTTTCTAACACGCCGCCCTATAATTTCTTATCCATCATATCATTTACAAAAATATTTGGATCAATAGTAAATTTCGTATATAAAAATATTTAGATCAATAATAGATTTTTTCTCGTATATCATTTTTGAATAAAAATATTTGGATCATAAATACTATTTTTCGTAAATAATAGATTTTTTCCGTATACAAATATCATTTTTGTTTAGGTATCATTTATAAAAATATTTGGATCATTATTAAATTTTTGTATATAAAAATATTTAGCCATTTTTGAATAAAAAATATTTAGATTATAAAAAACTTTTTTCGTATATAAAAATATTAAGATCAATAATAGATATTTTTTCCTGTATACGAACTTCATTTTTGTTTAGGTATCCTTTACAAAAATATTTGGATCAATAGTAAAATATTTAGATCTATAGTAGATTTTTTCCCGTATACCATTTTTGAATAAAAAATATTAGGATCATTAATACCATTTTTCGTAAATAATAGATTTTTTCCGTATACAAATATTATTTTTGTTTATGTATGATTTACAAAAATATTTGGATCAATATTAAATGTTCGTATATAAAAATATTTAGATCAATAATATATTTTTTGAATACATTTTTCCCGTATACTATTTTTGAATAAAAAATATTTCAATCATAAATATCCTTTTCCGTATATAAAAAAAATATATTAATAATAGATTTTTTTTTTGTGGAAGAAAGAAGTGAGAAAGTGATGAAAGAGAAAAAAAAATAGAGAATGAAGAGAGATTTGGTAAGTTTGATAAAATATGAGAGTTATATTATTTTAGTAATAAAATTAAGAATTTTATTGTACAAAGACCAAATAACCACAATTTTAATGTGGTGGCAAAAAATCAAATAAGGATATTAAAGACTTTTCCTTAACCATTAATTTTCTTATATTATAGATAGATTGATAGATTTTTTTTGGAAGAAAGAAGTGGGAAAGTGATGAAAGAGAAAAAAAATAGAGAATATAGAGAGATTTGATAAATTTGATAAAATATAAGAGTTGTATTATTTTAATAATAAAATTAAGAACTTTATGGTACAAAGACCAAAAAACCACAATTTTAATGTGGTGGCAAAAAATCAAATAAGGGTATTTTGTACTTTTCCACAACCATTAATTTTCTTATATTATAGATATAGATTGATAGATTTTTTTTGGAAGAAAGAATTGAGAAAGTGATGAAAGAGAAAAAAAATAGAGAATAGAGAGAGATTTGATAAGTTTGATAAAATATAAGAGTTGTATTATTTTAATAATAAAATTAAGAACTTTATGGTACAAAGACCAAAAAACCACAATTTTAATGTGGTGGAAAAAAAATCAAATAAGAGTATTTTGTACTTTTCCACGACCATTAATTTTCTTATATTATATATTTCATTCTAGGGAACACTACTTCTGGGGTCACAGTTACAAATTTATTATTATGGTCATAACCTCACAAGTGTTTCATTTTAGGTACTATGAATATCTTTTAAAATTGTATGCGATGATATGAAACAAATTTTTGAGATTGCATAAATAAAAAATTAGCTTAGACGTGGAGTTGATGGCGACAATGCGACAATAGGTATGGGTCTGACGAGCGGTTTGGTCAGCCGGAGTTTGAGTTTGATTTTCCCCATTCGTATATATTGGACTTCGTTGCGTTTTAATTTGTGGATCCATTGGTTAATGGATTGAGTTTTGACCTTGTTATGTATCCGTTGGATTTCAACATTTATAAATATGTATATATCTTTAATCTGGACCGACCATATTCTTCTTGGACCGACCACTCGAGATAACCTATTCCTGGTCAAAGCCTATTGATCGACTACACGGTTATGTATCTCTAATCTGGGCTGACCATATTCATCTTGGACTGACCACCTCGAGATAACTTGTGTCGAGCTAACTGCAACGTATTTTTTGATACCGTAGGTAGGGCTGATCATTGTATGGTTTAGAGAGAAAATCAAACTGAACCAAACTAAACCATTGTAAAAATTTACTCGAACTGAACCGAACCGTTTCAATTTTCTCTGAACCAAACCATAAACATTGGTTTGGTATACCGTTTCGAAGTTCCGAACCGTACCGAGCTGTTAGAAATTACTCCCTCCGTTTTTATTATAAGTCAATTTGGAAAAAAATTGTATTTAAATATAAGTCACTTTACAATTCCAATGAATAATTAATGATATTTTTCCTACTATATCCTTAAATATTTATTATTCTCTCTCCTTTTAATTATGTAAATTTATCTTCCACATGTCATTAATGAAGGACAATTTTGTTATTTTTTTTCATATTTTATCATTTTCATACAACAATTATTATTTTTCTTAATATTTGTGAAAAGTCTAAAACGACTTATAACAAAAAACGGAGATATTATTTTTTTTCCAAACTACACCATTTATTAAAAAACTGAACTGTTAAACTATTTTTAATTTTAAAAAAAAACTTATTTTTAGTTTTTTTTATTTTCAATTTTGGTTCGGTTCGTTTTTAGTTTCAGTTCTGGTTCGGTTTGTTTTTAGTTTCAGTTTGATTCGATTTCAGTTTCGGTTTGGTTTTAGAACTGTTTGTACAATATGATTTGGTTTACTAACCAAACATAGCGGTTAAGTTATTTCAACTTCAGTTCGATTCGGTTCGGTTCGATTCAGTTCATGGTTTTTTGAACAACCCTAACCGCAGTATTGGAGGTATGCGCAAAAAACGTCAGATTGACAGTGTTCAAACTGATCTTGATCTGGTTGTTGCATTTTTTGAATGTTCCTGTTCTGAGGTTCGTCAAAACTTTGCAGAGCATTGTTGTCTTTCTATTTTTTTAGGTTTGTGGATCATGCAAAGATTATTCGAGTTGGCCAAATTTGCAGAGTATATCCGGAGTTGATATCGGTGCAGGTATCTTTAGTCTCAGTGATTTTTGCTGCATTGGGTTGATTAGCAGTTAGGGATAAATGTATTAGGCTAGATATTATTAGTGTGTTTGGGGTCTCATTATAATGAGTACGTTGTATGTATAGCTGTCAAAATGGGCTAGTCTATATGAGCGGATCCGTCAGGCCTGAAAAATCATTGGGATTGAGCCTTAAAATTTGAGAACATATATTTTCAGGATTTTTTTATCGTAGTCCTGAAAAGCCCGCTACACATTAGGGCTAGCTCATTTGGGTTGTGGATAGCCCATTAGACCCTTATAATTATAAATTATAAAAAATATATATGAATATTTATATTATCTTACTCCAAAATAGCGCATTGATTTTTCTCACCTCACTAAATTTTATCTCTATTTTACTCCATCTTTCTCTTTAATTTAAATATAATACATTAATATATTCAACATTTTTAATCGAATTATATTAGTTTTCTCTTATGTTAAATATTCAAATATTATTTTAGTACAATTTAGACATATATTGTATTTATAAGAGATAATATAGTACTTAAAAATTTATTGTGTTTAAAATAATATAATTTATTAGTTTATTTATGAGATATATTAGAGTTAATACCACTTTACCCCCTATAATATAGGCGATATTCGATTTACCTCCTATAAAAAAATTGGATCTCTTTGAAACGTAAAAATTCTATGTCTTTTGTCCCATAAGGGCACAAATTATCCCCTGTAATTTTTTTTATTTAACCCCCACCCCCAAATTCAGTGTTAAAATTGTACGCTTATGGGGAATTCAAAAAAATTATACTACAGAGGAAATCAATTTTTTTATAGGAGAAAAAAAATCAAAACTCGCTACAATGACATGGAATATCGTATATTTAATCTTAAATATTATTGAGTTTTTATTTTAATTTTTTTAAAATAAAAAAAACTCATTTAGAATCAGGTCCGAAGTTCTTCTAAGACCGGGTTCTAATAGTAATGATTTCATATCACATAAGACATTTTTGATTCAACCCTAACAAATTTATAGTTCATCAAGACCGGCCCGTTTTGGGCCGAGTAGTCTATTTTAACAACTCTTAAGCCAATTATTATTTAGCAATGAAATGGTGTTTTTGGCTTTTAAAAAAAACATTGATATAGTGTAAGGGAGTGACTCATATTTCTCTATAAAATCCTAATAAATGCTAGATAGAAGTAGCTTTCAAACATAACTCGTTTGTATTATTAGATCACACCAATCTCTATTTTAAATTGGACTAAGTCATACAAAAGAGATTCCTCCATATAAAAAACAATTATGTATTTAGTGAAAATGATGGATTAGCATGTGGGCTAGTGAGTAAACCTCACGTTATTACATTTCTAAAATTATCCACTCTCCTTCTAATTTTCTATTTTAGTACACCAATCCATTTTGAATTTTCTCCAATATACATTATTTCCTATTTGTCAACCAAAAACAAAACATGAACACTTCTATTCAAACCTACTCTAATTAGTTTTAGAAGACACGGAGAAAAAACAGAAACGCGTGAACCATGGCGAGAAAGTTCGTTCCTGCTTTGATTATTTCTCCATCCTTTATCACCACTTCACCTATATTTCTATATAAACAAACTCACACATAGTTGACGTCAACAAACTCAGATCCTTTCCTCATACAACAAAATGGAATACAAAACCTTGCAACTCAATCTCGCATCAGCGAAAGATCTCAACAACGTTAACCTCCTCTCCAGAATGCAAGTATACGCCGTCGTTTCAATCTCCGGCGACCCGGCCAATAAACAAAAGACTAAAACACCCCTTGACAGAGAAGGAGGTACTAACCCTGCTTGGAGTTTCTCAGCTAAACTCAGTTTCAATGAATTGCTAGCTCGCCAGAATCGTTTGACTCTCGAAATCAACCTTCGCTGTTCGGGGAGCCTCGCCGTCGATAAAGATGTTGGTAGCGTCCAAGTTCCTCTAACTGAGCTTCTCAAGCAAACTGGTGATGGAAAAAACTTCGAACATGTTAGTTACCAAGTTAGAAAACCGAATGGAAAACCAAAAGGTTCGTTTAATTTTTCCTACAAAATCAATGAGTCTGTGAACCATAATCATAAGGTGGAGCTGGAACCTGTTATGGTTACCGGTTATCCTTCTCCGGCGATGGGGTCTAATTCGGCACCTTACCCTATTGTGTATCCTCCTCCTCCTCCGACTCAGCCGCAATATCCGGACGGATATACGTATCCATCGCCTTCACCGTTGTACGGTGAGCATCAACAAACTCCGGTGGATTACTTTTACCCGACACAAAATGGCTATGTGTACCCGCCTCCACATGGAGTACCGGTTGCAAAGAGTTACTTTTAATTTTCTGTGTATTGACTTTTTTTTTTTTTCCTTTGATTTTGTTTAGTTTTTTTGTTTAGGATATTATTACATGTTTCTGCACAGTGTAGAAGCTGTTACTTTTATGGTTTTTGATGTATAGGATCTGACATAAAACCAGAAGCTTCTTTTGTATGTATTTGTTCAAGTTAAGTTATGATCAGGACAAGTAAAATAAACAACAGTATGTGCTTGAGAATTAACAACTGTTTGTAAGAAATGTTAGTCTCAAATTAATGTGAATATGTAAAACGAAAATGCTATTTTTACACCAATTCTTACACTTACACCGTATGTACGGACGACACTGTTCATATACGGACGAATACTATTCATGTACTGACGAATACTATTCATGTACGAACATTTATTTGTAATACCTGGACGTGCATTAACCAACTTCATTACTGCATTAACCAAATTTTTACACAGCATTAACCAAGTTTGATGACTGCTAAAAATTATTTTTAATACCTGAATGTTGCATTAACCAACTTTATTACTGCATTAACCAAATTTTTACACTGCATTAACCAAGTTTGGTGACTGCTACAAATTATTTTTAATACCTGAATGTTGCATTAACCAACTTCAGTACTACATTAACCAAGTTTTTACACTGGATTAACCAAATACGGTGAACAGTGTTTGGTGTAAGTATTTGGTGTAATAAATTGTGTAAGAATAGCATTGCTCTATGTAAAATAAGTGATCGACTGTTCTGTTCAATGACTTGTTTATATATATAGTTGTTCTCACTCATTTTGGCTCTTTCTTTTCTGTTAGACAGTTATTGCCTTTTAATACTCTGTTCCTTCTTTATCCGGGAGCATGGGCGGAGCTACAGCCCCAGCAAACTCGGACACGGGTTCAACTCCTCCTTTCCTTTGTATACTCTCCACTTAATAGTCGATTTTTAGACAACATCAAGAGCAAAATTAGTAAAAAAAAGGGTGTGAAATTTTTGGACAAAATCAAGAGAGTTTTTAGACAAAATCAGAAATAAAATTAGTAAAACAGAATATGAAATTAGTAAAAATAGGATATAAATTTTTTGCCCAGACTCTCTAAAATTTCTAACTTCGCCACTATCCGGGAGTTGATACACGTTTGCTGAGTTTGGAATTTGGCCGCATAATATGTGACTCATGGCTGTTACGTGACTCATGGCTCAGTCAATTCTCTTTCTCAAGAGTTCAGTTGTTCTTACAATTTGGTAGCATTGCCCTCTCAATATACTGCCTCGACATGCTTGACCTTATTTTTTTTTTTATAATATGCTTGACCTTTTTTTCATTTATAATCAAGGGTTAAATATATTATTGGTCCCTATAAATATCTTAATTTTGACTTTTAGTCTCTATAAAAAATATTGACTTTTAGTTCTTATAAAATTACTTTTTTACGCAGTTTTAGTCATTCTACAGGGAATAAAACTGCGTGCAAAAGTAATTTTATAAGGACTAAAATCGATATTTTTTTATAGGGACTAAAAGTCATTGTTGGTAATTTTATAGGGACTAAAAACATATTTAACCCTATAATCAATGATATATTAAAATGGAGCACCAATAGTACTCATCAATTAGTTACAAAAGATTCCAATTCTTTAACAATCTTACAACCTCCCCTCTACTTACACAACTTTTTTTTAATAATCAATGATATATTAAAATGGAGCACCAATAGTACTCATCAGGTCATTAGAAAAGATTTTAATTGTCTAACAATCCTACTACCTCCCCTCTACTTACACAGAAGACTAAGGGAGAATGATACCACTAAAAAATTACGTAGAATTTATGTTTGTTACATATATCGAGCCACCACCAACTAAACATCTTCACATTATGCACAATTTTGTCCAAGTCTTCCACTGCATTGTTGAAGATGATCACGTTTCGTTGTTTTCAATTGTTGGTGCAATCTTCCTCAATGATCTCAATTGTTGGTGTAATCTTCCTCAATTATTAATTATGGTTTCACTAACCTACCTGTGTATTATCTCTCATTCTTAATTATGGGTTTGATCATTGAGAAAGATTGCACCAATAATTGAGATCACGGTAAAGGAGAAAGTCTATGCACTAGGGTTTCTAGTTAGAAGCAAAACAACGCTAGGGTTAGAAGTCACCTAGGTTCAATGTTGGAGAAAATTAAGGTTAAGCTTATGGGTCTCAAAGACGGTCGGATACAACATATTACTAGGGATAGAAATTGGGAAGCCCATTACTTGGCCCAGTTAGTGTCTCATAACATAAATAAGTTTGGGAATTGCTTAAGGCATCCTAATGATTTCTACCACTCCCTCGTGAAATACAAAAATACCCTTAGATTTCAGAGACACATATTTGGACACTCCCCAAGCACACTCGAACACATACTGATTTTGAGTCACGCCCCAAAATTTGTCTAAATTGAATCCGAAAATGTATCTCTGTAAATCTTACAAAGATGTATTTCTAGATCATACTCAATCAGAAACAAACACAGAAACAGAAACATGCAGAATGAAAAATAAAATTAACATTGATAACATAAAAAACAAAACATTACATAAATAATCATTAATATAAATCAAACATTACATTTCAACATCCAGGTGGACGTTCCAACATCTTCATAATATCTTAGATTGATCTGACAATCGTCACATCCAACTCGATCAGACATTTTGTTTTGTAACGAAAAATTGTATTTCACATAACACTTTTTTGAGATTTCAGAGTAATCCGGAAAAATGTAAACAACATGTGTAAAATAGGGAGGAGAACACATCGTTGAATTGTCACTCGTTGGTTTGACCTTCTTAGGAGCACATTTTTTTTACCGGTTGAGACAGTGGTTTCAAATTAGTGGTTTTTGGATAATCAATCTTCCTCAATTGCTCTTTGATATGGAGTTTCATATTGTCACCAGCTTTCAAAAATCTCTATTGTATCATTTCTAATTCGGTCGAGATAGAGATATTCAATTTACGGTCCTTCATCATACCAACATCATCAAACCTGAGCCTTTTCCAGTGAGTGCAAACCTCATCTATTCGTATCGAGTAGGGATGGCAAACGGGCATGCCCGCCCTGTTTAGGCCCGCCCCGCAAAAGCCCGCGAAAAACAGGGCGGTGTGGGCATATTTGAGAGTGTGGGTCTAAAATCTTGCCCCGCCCTACAAAAAGTGAGGGCAGGGCGGGTAAAGCCCGTGGGCATTGAATCTTTTAGGCCTTAAAATAGTAAAATTGTATGAAAAAACTCATGCCCGTAAAAACCCACAAAAAACAGGGCGGGGCAGGGAGGGCACATTAAAGAGAGCGGGCCTAAAACCTTGTCCCGCTCTGCGAAAAAGTGAGGGCAAAACGGGCTTTCTCCACGGGCCCAACCCGTTTTGCCACCCCTAGTATCGAGCTATAAAGTTTCACCTTCTTTGAAATTAGACAAGCACATGGGAGCCCATACATTTTTTTAAGTGTGCAACCACACTTTGAGCTATCGAAACCTACATTCTCAACTCATTTAGCTTCATAGAAAATAAACTTCAGTACTGCTCAAGATATGTTGTCAACTAACTGAGAATAAATATAATTGTCTCTGAATTTGTGTTCTAACACTATGATGCTGCAACCAAATGATGTTTATATCTTATTATGCTGATTTTGGATCATTTGGTTCACAGAGTCCCAATCTCTACACAAATCACTCTTACTATTCCCAACCAATTCTTCAATGTAGCATGGGCAGACTCCGATTAGTTATTATATTTCCAAGGTGTCTAACCTGATTGGTCCAAACACAAACAATCTTTTCCTTCACCTGGTCCAAAAGTGTAATATAATCATAAATTATATTTGAATTAGTTCAGTTCATTGTCAAGTTTAAATTAGATAACATTATTGGCAATTTCTTTTCCACCCTTATGAGGTGGCTCACACCTCTGAAAACTCGAAATTGCCCTTAGAAATTTTTGGGGATGCATCTTCGAATGCACCTTCAACCCATTTTAGTCAAAATTTATTTGGAGATGCATCTCAGAAAACACTCTTTATCCCATTTACTACACGTTTTTCATTTAAATTGACATCGTTTCTAGGGACTTCCGAGGACTCTCTGTCGATTTTAAGCAATATTAGAGTCATAGGAATTATATCCTCGCGCTCCGCCCCTTGCATTCCTGCGCTTTTGGCCTTTACAAGAATTGTATCATCACGTTCTGACCCTTGCGTTTCGACATTTTTTATAATTTTATTTTAATCGTTTTCTATTTTACAATTGTTTTTCTCAATAAGACATTATTGGTTTATACATATTTGTTGTATTGTTGATGCATAAATACAAAGTCTGTCTATCCAGATATATTCAATACTAAATTAAAAAAAGTACAACAGGGCATTTACGGATATGCATATCTGAAAAACATTATTTTTTGTAAAAAATATGGCGTTTTAAAATTTACATCTCTGAAATTAAGTATAATAGGGTGTCTCACTCGTTTGCGTTCAATTTTATAAGAAATAAATACTTTTGAAGATGCATTTTTGAAAATTAAAATATTTTTAAATTTTTCGTCAAACAAAGTATAAGGGTTAAACAAGAAATTTTCAAATTATTTAATGGTAACATAAACCTTCGATGAAATTGGGCCATCTACCTTCAGAGGCCCGTTTTATTCTATTTTTCAAAAACAAAACTGCATCTCAGAAATCTTACTAACCAATATATATTTCTCTCTCATTTTTTTCTATAACCAACTACCAATTATAATTGTTTTTACATCTTTCCAAGATAATTATTACTAAGAAAACTACAAAAAATCATCATCCAAATGATTGTGTTTTTACTTTTTCTTAATAAGTGTGTTTATTACTAAGACTATGTACAATAGTTACATTATTCAACACCCTACTTTTTCACTTTTTATCTTCCACATCATCTTCTCTCTCTTCCACCTAATAATTCAACACCTATTCAATTTTTTTTCACTACAATGGTTTTGTTTAATAAAATTCAACACCCTACCCCACATCATATTCTTATTTTCTTTTAAAGTTTCATTTTTATGATTATATATTAATATCTATTATCAATTAAAAGTGAATTTTTTTATGAGTCCAAATCAAATGAACCAAGTCTCTATTTATAGAGGAAAAAAAATAATGAATTTTGATAAAAATAAAAATAAATAAAAAATTTATTTACTATGAAATAATTAATTTTAAATGATTAAAAGAAAATAAAATCTAAATAATCACAACAACCAATAAAATTGTGTAAAGTGTTGCATGTGGCCCCACTTTTTTCTCATTCAACATGTTGAATCTTTTCAACACCAATTAATCCACATCACATTAAACACCTCATTCAACAAACCATTGTAGACATTCAACTATTGAATAATTTTTTCAACACCCCCATTGTAAATGGTCTAAGAAAACTACAAAAAATCATCATCCAAATGATTGTGTTTTTACTTTTTACTTTTTCTTGATAAGTGTGTTTTTTTGTTTTTTCTCTTATATTTTGGGACGGATGGAGTATTATGTTAATATTTTATCATATTCTTTGTATGATATTTATTTTAATGTATTAAATATATTAAGCCCCCTACCATTATAGCGTGTTTTGCTTTGTGCCCCCTGAAGTTTTTTTTTTTACTAAAGGCCCCTTATCAAATATAAATCCTGGATTTACCACACCCTTTTATCCTATTTGCTGACTGGGCTTTGACTTAATTGATGATGTAGCAAAAGGGTATTTGATGGATGACTGTATAATTTTCCTCTTTATAATGGCTCAGTTGAATCCAACATCAAATTTTCCTCCATGGTTTTCTTCATTCCTACACAGTTGCAATCAAATCCTTAACTCAGAAACATAATCAATCAACTAATCACCCAATTAATGTTAATCACAGATTCATCAAATGGCTAACCTATTCTCCAGAACCTTCCATTGTCTCTGGTTTCCATCAACCATTCTTCATCTTAAACCACCTTCCAAAAATCTTCCATTTTCATCTTCAATTCAACTTCCCAAACGCTTCGTTTTCACCTCCACTCGCCGCCACACCAATGTTCTTCTCAGTTCAGCTTCTTCCTCAACCTCATCTCCTCCGAAACCAGAAAATTAATCTTTTACTCTCAGATTCAATCAGACATGATAAAAATGATCATCAATTAGAGCTGAGTCAAAAAACCTTCATCCACGACTCATCGCAAGAATCGCACCATGTTCGTCATCAATATTCATCCGCATCCTTATGCTTTGATCTTCAACCCCTCTTTGAACATCATCGACCTGCAAATTCAACAATATAGTTCAACGTCACTTCGCGTCGTCACGACATCAGCTTTGATCCTCATTCCTTCTCCATCAACAAAACTCCATAGAACTTCATCAACAATGACTTCAACGTAATCGGAAATGATTCTCCATCAACATCTGCAACAGCAACGATGTTCATCATCAATCATCATCGCAAACAGATCAGCAACATAGCACGTGTCAAGAAACAAAAGAAGAGAAGACAAAAAAGAAGCGCAGAGATTAGTAAACGTACCTAAAGATATCGAAGATTATTGGCTGGACCTCTAACCATTTCGTCAGCGTGAAGGAGAACCAGACGATTTCTTCTCCGATTCGTACTTGTTTATTGTTGTTGATTGGATTCGCCGTAAGAAAGAAAATGAAACCGAGAGAGAGAAGGACACGTATTGTCTGAGTGTGAATCTGAGAGGTACGAGAGGGATGAGAGAGAGAGCAGATTGAGAGTGGAGGCGAAAGAGAGGAGACGAAGGGGACGAAAGGTCCGAAACAGACTGAAGCTCTCCGGTGCAATCTCCGGTCGCCGCACCGTTCACGAGTGAGAGGGAGAAGACGCAAGCTGAATAGCCAAAACTCAGTAAAACCTAATCCCTATTTTCATTTAATTATAATTGACTGGTATTAAGTGGTGTTAATTGATATTAATTGGAATTTTGGTAATTGGGTTTCTTTTGATGCTGGATTCAGCTGAGCCATTATAAAGAGGGCAATTATACAGTCATCTATCAAGTACCCTTTTTGCCACATCATCAATTAAGTCAACGCCCAGTCAGGAAATAGGATAAAAGGGTGTGGTAAATTCATAATTTATGTTTTATACGGGGCCTTTAGTAAAAAAAAACTTCAGGGGTCCAAATCAAAACACGCTATAATGGCAGGGAAACTTAATATATTTAACCCTATTTTAATTTATAATATCATCAAAAAATAAATATTATTCATTTAAAGATTATTTTTATAAAATATATTTTATTGTATTCTTTGTATAATATTTATTTACGAATGCAATTTCATGTTATTCTTTAGACCTAACATAAAATTGTAAGAGTATTTGAAGATTATAATTTGTTTTAATTGCAATTTTGGTCCCTATATTATTCATTTTTTTGGGTTTTGGTCCCCTATTTTAAAATCTGGAATTTTAGTCCCTATATTTTATTTTTTAGGATTTTGGTCCCCCAACAAATTCGAAGGTAATTTTTTTGGGTTTGGTTTAATTTTATTTTTAAAAGTCAATCGAAATAAACGGTATATTTTTCTCTCAGGCGATTTGAATTATTTTTAGCGTCCAAATCGCTCAAACCACCCCGCGAGCACACCTAATAGTAACTGAAATATGAAGAGAGGAAATTGATTGAGACAAAGACATGAGACCATTAGACGAGCAAGAAACTAGCCTAGTTTTCGGGAAACTCTTCAAATTCGTGGGCAATAACCTAAAGAACATCGTTGAGAAGCCATCACACGAAGGTCCCGATTCAAACCATGGCCGCTACTGTTTTCGTCTTCATAAGAACTGAATCTTATCCATTCACGAATCTTTTGCACAAGCGAATCCCTCGTGAAACGAGCCACCAATATCGCACGACCTAATCTCTTTTCCCTTGGAATATGCATCGGAAAATACACTCACGCTGGTAACTTCCATCTCACAGAGGGCCTTCTAGGTGCAAATGCAAAGCATAAGGTGCGGCTTAAACCTCAGTCTGCCATGTGCTATTTTTGCATTTGAGTTTGGTTTGGATATTTTTGCATTTGAGTTTGGTTTGGAAATTGGATCATCTGATTTCTATTTGGTGCTTGAATTTCATTCTGTGACTGAGAATCTGTGTGTAATGTAATGTCTTGGGTTCATGAATGATTGTTTCAAATTGTGATTGTTCTGTCGAGGTCTTGGTTCAATCTCCACTTTTTTTAATAGTTTAAGTTCTAAATCGTGCTTTTGGTAAAGAATTCTTGATGCAATGTTTGTTTGTTCAAGTTACAAGGTCTCGGTTCAATCTCTACTTTTTTATTGTTTCTTTTCTAGGTGGCCAGTTTGGAATTTTGTTGTTTGATCTTTTTTTAAAATAAGTATCTGAGTTATTTTGCATTGCCAATAAAGGCAAGTAATCTTACCCTAACTTGCATACAGGTGATTGTGATTTATTCACATCACAGTACCACTCTGGTCTTTCAAGAGTTATATTCATTTGAGAACAATTTTGCATTTTTTGCCCTTGGGTTTCTCTCTCTGTAAACTGAAATCTGAAATGTTGAGGAAATGATGAGCATATAGTAAAAGGTTTGAATGGGAAGAATGTACATTGGTAGTGACAGTATATGAAGTTGAAACTAAGGCAAAAGGAAGAGAGCCCCTGTCCTTTGTGCAGGCGTGCAGCTATTGCATTGCGACATTCGCAACTTCTTCTACATCAAAATGAAGGGGATGTAAATAAAGGCTTAGGTTGCATTCTAGTATGGAATGACAATCTGCTTCTCCCCACATTGTATTGCCTTTCTTTAACTTCAGTTATCGGTCTACTGTTAGTGTCCTTCCTGCATTGATTATAACCTTTATTCTGATCCTCGCGATGCTTCCGCTCCTCTATGATAGCGTGCTTTGCATTTTCTGTTGAGGGTTGCTTGAGTACATTAAGTTGTTTAAATAAGCAATTTGATCCTCTAAAATATGCTTGCCTTGTAAAAGATAAGCTGTGGAACTGTATCTGAAATTCTGAATAATCAATGGATTGAGATGTTAATAATTTCTTAGTTTGTCACGTTCCTTACAATCTCAACAACTTATGATATTTCAAGTAGCACTTTGTTCTTCAAATTAGGTGTTGGGTCAATCCGGATTCATTGCATGTTTTGTCTGCTCACTGGATCACACCTGAACAAATAAGCTGGGCTGGTAATTCTTCTATTCGTCCAAAAGTTTTCAGGTTGAATTGTTATATCATTATATGTTTATATATGCTCATAAAAATTAAAACCTAATGTATAATTGTATCTTAACCCATCTATACTTCATTATTTAATAATGATACAAATTTAGTTAGTTAACATCATAAGTTAACCACTTGAAACTGTTCAAACTAGAACAAAACGGCAACTGAGTTACCAAAATAACTGAACTATGGTAAAAGGTTCAATCAGATGTTTATGGCGTTCTCCACTGCTACAGAAATTTTGCTGCTAATACTGATGTTGTTAGTGGCTCTTCTCCTTAAACAAAGAGTAAGCACGTATTCGTGGTTTAAAGTAGTTCCGCCACTAATTAAAGTTTCTAGGTCCACTGTTGATAAATCATATAGAACAAAAGTATGTCACTAAAAAGTCTCTTTGGATGGGAACATATCAACAACAATCTCTACTAAAGATATCTGGGGAGAAACGACGAATTCTATCGCCATAGTCAATGAGGTGTAAGGTGTACAAGTGAATGCGAAAAATATGAGCACTCAACATCAATTTCTAGAGTGAGTTTTGTGGGTAAATTTAGAGCAGTGTCGTGCAATGGTTGGAAATTCTCTAAGTTCTTTTGAATGTTATCAGTGCTCATGCTGTCCAATTCTTTGGAGCTCTTTCTTTTTAAAAGAAAGTTTGTTAGTGTAATCAAGTCATCTGATTGGCGAGTATTCATGTTATATGAAAAATAAACAAATTTGTGGATTTTTAGCAAACAAATTCCTTTGCAAACTCTTTGGAACCCTAACCGTAACAAACTTTCACTTCACAACATTTCTCCAAATCTTTCTTCTCACAAGATTTCACCTCTTCAATCCTCACAAATCATTCATCACTTCATCTCTGTATTCACATCTCTCTCCTGGCGAGTTGGCTAGACACGCCGTGTCCAAGGGTACCAAGGCTGTTACCAAATTCACTTGTTCTTGCATTAGCTGATCTGTTTCTGCTTTTCCTTTGATTTAGGGGTTAGTTTATCCTAAATTTATCCTGTGTTTTATTTTATAAAGCAGATTGTAGATTTAAAAGTATTTGGATATTAATATTACTTCTTTTTTGATATATGGATTTCCTGAATTATTATATTTATATTTCCAGAATTATTATACATTGACTATAATGAGTATGAAGGAAGCTGTAAAATATATATTGTAAAATATATATATGTAGTTATCCAAAGCCCTTTTGATTTCTTATTGATAATAATATATCTTGTGTGTTTAAGATTTTGTTGAATTCAAGAATCAACACATATTAGGTAACATTTGGTTCATGATTTATTAGCTTGAAAGAGTTTTTGTAATTTGTCTTATTTATGCATGTGATTAATGTCACGGAGTTTCTAGTGTTTTCCCCTGTGTGGTGCAAAATCCAACTTCCAGCAGAATTGCATTGGACAAGGGTGTCTATGTGAATTGCAAGACAAAAATATAACAAGATAAAGATGTTAAAATGATGTCTTCAATGACCGACCGATTATGTTGTTGTCAAGATAGTGGTGCCACCGGGTGTTGAAAACCTAAAACCCTAGATATTAACAAGACGCAGATCTTCGAGGCGTTCGCGAGACTTAGAGTTAAGACCTCAACCCTAAAGGTCTTTTGATTCCTCCACAATCATACACCTCACTACTACTTGAAGACATCCAAAACTTCCATCAAAAGAACACGCCACCCCCCATAATGTGTTTCTCTCATAGCTTGTGTCGTTAGAGCTTGCTCTATCATTGAAGATGTTGCTAATCTCAACGCCAATACCAGCTCAAATTTGTCTGGTGTAGAGGATTTTAGAAGTTCATCAGGTTTTCAGGAATAAATACAATGTTCCATTGGGTACTAACAATAGTTATGGGAAGAGAGTGACAAATACAAAGGATCCGGTTGTAGAGTCTAAGTTAATTGTTTATGATAAAATGGTTGAGCCAAGCTTACATAAGTTTGAGACGGTGAATAAGGGTGGTCCCAACATGTAGAAGCAAAAATCTTCAGGAAGCAGCAGCTTTAGTGTCAGTAGTGCAAAACAGAGGCAAGGCATTTCTCCTTCTTCTTGGGAACCTAGTTCTACTTATTCAAAAGATTGCTGGACTGCTAGATTGAACAATTACATTAACAGGATCAGAAAACCACATTAGGCTTGGGAAGAAGTGTGTCTTCTATAGCAGGAAGAGCAAACGTGCCAGTAATTTTCTTCACGTGGAACCATTTGTCAGACCAGCTGCATCTCTAAAAAAGCAGCTGTTATTGATGTTCCCATGAGTTTGATAATCCTTCTGTTTGGAGTTGCACACTCTGTAACCATATTGTTCCTATTTCACTTGTATATCTTCAAATAAAAAATGGCATAAAAATGATCAATTATTTTTAATTCCATTTGTAATGATTCTACCACAGTTGCCAACTATAAATGTGTTTATATTTTTATGTAAACCTTTTGTAGTTGTCTCTTTGTACACCTTATGCCATTTCCAAACATGTTTAATGCCATTTTGGTTTAATGTCTTTGGTTTGAATTAAGTAATGTAACAAAATTCTAGTTTAATGCTATTAAATTCAATATTTTGTTGATATAAAAAGTTTCAATTTGATCCTATAACTAACTATAAGGTTTCAATTTAATTTCATGATTAAATTGTTGACTCACTATTTTAACTTTTGTCGTGATGTCATGTCACATATACACAACCTAACTTTTTTTCATAAAATTTAACATCAAGGGGTAGGCCAATCCGAGCTTAAAAGCCAAATTCCTCCCATTTACTAACGAGTTGGCGACCGGCCGACAAAACTTTTGTTTTTTCAATTTGATTTAATATTTTATTTACAATTTTTTTAAATAATTTACGAATTTATTTACTGATTGATTTACTACTTTATTTACAGATTAATTTACAAACTTTTAGACATGGTTGATTGATTTAGTACTTTATTTTTTATTTACAGATTGATTTATTACTTACAAACTTTTAGACATGGTTAATTTTTTATTCCATATGCTAGTACCATCCAAACGATAATACTAGGACAGTCTTTGAGGGTGTGCAAGACAACTTAACGCACAAAACCTCAAATTTCTTATGACTAAATTATAGGTAAATAGGACATCATAAAATATTTGTCGAGTTAAATCGTGATTAAGTAGGGCTTATATTTATTTTTTTATAATTAAATTATAACTAACCTACACAAGACCTCCAAAAACTTGAAACGGCTCTCAATAATACACATATTTAAGAGTCATTGAACACTTAAAATATATAAAAAGTTACTATTTTACTAAATAATAATTTTTTAAAAATTACTATTTCATTAATTATCAATTTTTTAATTCTTATTTTTAAATGATTGGTTTTCATGGTTGCAAATTGCATCCAACATCATTGTAAGCGAAATAATATGAATGCAAATTTTATAATTCTCGGTGGCGTTAAACGCAAATATTCAAATTCTTAATTTTTTATCAATAAAGAGAAGAAAAAAAAAAAAGAGTGAATTAACTTGTTCAATGCTACCCAATTTTTATTATAAATAAAGAAAAAGTTTTAATAAAAAGCTGGCGGGCAAAACTCGTCCAGTCCCGCTTTTAAGGCGGGTTAGGCGGAACGGATCAACTTAAAACATCGAGTAAAAAATCTCAACTCGATCCGTCATAAATAATGAGTCAAATAGTCTGTCTCGTGCTTTTGGCAGAGCCAACACATTTTACCAATCCTATTTTTAAAAGACTAAAATGTAAAATTTGTTATATGAAAAATTGAAGTGAAACTTTAAATTAAATTAAGAGATTTCATGATTAATTAAGCTTAATTTTTATTAAGATTAAAGATAGTGCAATGTTATGTCAGTATTATGTGATTTTGTAGAATGCGCGTCCTTGATTGATATGTGCACTTTTTTCTCATTTTTTTATCAATTTTTTTTAAATAACTTGAATTTCAAAAATTCATCCAAGTTATTACAACTCAAGATTCAAAATATACTTATAATTTATGGTTTACACACAAACAAGATTTTCACAACAATCATAATTATAGTTGAATTCACGCTTTTAATTAGCTAATTCGTACCATATGAATTAATCTTCTTTAAAACAAGTATATAATGTCATCTTTTAAGTTAATTCACAAACTATCTTTATAATATTATTTCCGTTTTTTATTATCACTTTTTAATCGTACCTGATCAGAATGGATTGTTCTGGTCGGTAACTGAGTGATCTTCAGAGAATAGAAGGTGTATATATAGGACCGGTCCTGATTTTTTAGAGACCCGGGGCTAGTAATAAAAATAGGCCTCTAATAAAAAATTAAAAATAAATCTTTAATTTTGATCATTTAATAAGTTTTTAAATGTTTAATTATGAAAACAAAAAATAGGCCTCTAATAAAAAATTAAACAATTAATCTTAAATTTTGGTCATATAATAAATTTTTAAATGTTTAATTATAAAAACAAAAATTATTTAAATTTTACATTAAAGCCATGGCATCTTTTATAGTTTAGAAAGCTCGGTTCTAATTTTAAAAATTGATCCTTAAAAAATAGAGTGCAAAATATTTAAAAAAAAGATATTTTATTTAAAATATAAATAATATTAAAAATTATATAAAAAAAGATTTTTTTTTATAAATTTTTATGATAGAATTGGTTAAAAAGTGGATTTAAAAGAATGATGTTAGTGAATAGTTATGGAATTGTATTGTAGTAACATTAATATAAGTTAACCAGTGGTGGAGTGGGTGGGCTGTGCTTTGAATTACCATATGGGTGGTTGGCTTAATATCTTCATTTTGTTAATTAGCTTTTGTAATAAAAAATTAAAAATAATACTTGTCTTATTAAAGTATCGATCTCGTAACCTACCTACAAAATGAGTAGTGAGAATGTCTCCACTGGGACAATACTGCAATATTTACTATCATTGAACAAACTATATATATATATATATACATATATATATATATATATACATATATATATATATATATATATATATATATATATATATATATATATATATATATATATATATATATATATATATATATATATATATATATATATATATATATATATATAATCGAATTACTAAAGCACACAATCTAAATTTTTGAGGCTCCATGTTTTTTGAGGCCCTGGGCTATGGGTCTGGTTGCCCTGGTCCAAGGTCGGCCCTGTGTATATATAAGGTACTCCGATGCCAAAATGAGAAGAGAGATCAATCAGAGTGCAAGTATAAAGGTTTAGAGTGAGAATCAATGAATATTTGACCCTCTAATGAAAGAGGGTATTTATAGCCCCAACGCTGAGCCAAGATTCCCTATTTTGGGTTGGATTATTGGAGGCCTAGAAACAAGAAACTGTCAGTATCCTACGTGGTAGGGCAGAGTCAGCGAGTGACTCACGTCTTGGGTGAACCGACCGTAAGGTTCGGAGCTGGCAACCCGAGTTTTTCGCTAATGGGTTGATCATGTGATTTTCATGAGACACGTAAATTTGACATTCCAATGGTCACAAAGGGACGTTCGCCCAATTGGGCCTGATCGTCTATGGGCCTGCTCGGCCCAGACAAGAACACTTTTCATATATATTAAAAAAATGTATTGTATAAAAATGAAAAAGTTACGAAACTTTTTACAAAATTGTTGTATATTTACTTGAGCGTTATTATATCGAATACACAAAATTTGAGCAGTTAGTGTCTAAGAGTGTGTTTGGATGAAACATTTTAATGAGGTAATTTAATGTTTTGAGGGAATTTAAAATGATTTGCACAAAATTTATTGTTTGGATAGAAAAATGAATAATTGTTAAAATGATGGAAATTTATGGAGTATTTTATCTAAGTTAAATTTAATCATTTTGAAATGACACCAAAAACCAAAGAATTTGAAATTTTCTCTCATACTTCATAGAATGTATTTGTTACTATTATTTATTCAAAATTTGCAAATTGGTCATCATATTTTCTAAAATTACAAATTTGACCCCAAAAAATTTCAACAAATTGCAAATTGGTCCTTAATAATTTTTAAATTTTACAATTTGGTCCTTCAAATTTTTAAAAATTGCGAATTGGTCCCTACTTTTTAATTTTTTATTTGGTCCAAAAAATTTAAATTTTATAAAAAGTGACCCCAAAATTCTAACAATGAATCATCTTAATACTTCACCCAAACAAAATAATTTAAAAATGAATAGATTTCAATTGCTTTAAATTTTAAATTTCTTTAAAATTTTCAATTACCTCATCCAAACGCACTCTATGAGTTATTTTTAAATAATTGTTAACTCTTAATTTTTTTTAAGTATGTTGTAAGACCAAGAGTAAAAATGTTAGAGAGAGGAGAGAGATCAGAGAAAGGTGATAGAGTAGACAAAGGTGATGGAGGAGATACTGGGGTGGTCAACGGGGGATGGAAAACAGTGGTCAATAGGAAAAGGAAGCAAGGGGAGCTCAGAGAGGGGGTATGGGACTCGAAGAAAGGAATGGGAGAAAGCTATGATGAACCAATATCAAGCTTCTTCTTTACGGAGTTTCCGAAAGACTTTGAAGGAAAAGAGGGGAAAGAGTATGGATTGGTGGTGGAGGTTGTTATCCCATCAAGAAGGGATAAGAGGGGAAAGCGATATGGGTTTGTGAGGTTTAGAAAAGTGGAGGACGAACATCTATTAGCGGTGAAGCTAGATAACATATTCATCAGAGCTAAGAAACTATATGCTAATGTGCCTAGATTTCAACGTGGAAGACAGATTAACATGAAGGTTTCGTCAGACTGGCGTAATGGCAAAACTTCTGATCGGGGTAGAAGTAGGGATGTAGGGAGTAGAAGAATGGAAGGTCAAGGTAATGTGGTTGACCATACAAAATCGTATGCTCAAGCATTAGGTAATATGAGGGATTATAATCAAGGAGCAGATGAAGGGAGCAAAAGGAGTGGTCAAAAGAGAAGCAAGGAGGCTGGTAATGTAAGGGTTACGCATTATGGGACTGGAAGACATGAGCAAAAGCCAAAATTTGCACATTTACAGTTTGATATTGAAGATGTGAAGCTAACTAGATTTCAGAAAGCTTTCATTGGAGTAGTGGAAAAAGCGGGTAGTACATATAATATTCAAAATACACTGAATGTAGAAGGATATTTCACTATTAAAGCTACGCCGTTAGGTTCTAACTTGTGTCTTTTGGAGGCGGAAGAAGAATGAGAAATAGAGGCATTGATGACTGAAGCTGCGGATTGGATATCAACTTGGTTCTCGGAGATCCGACCTTGGAGACCTGGGGATGTTGATAACGAAAGACTCAAGCAAGGAAATTCAAGGTATTGTAAAGAGTTAGATGGCAATTTACCAGCAAAGGTGTGGAGATTAATTAAGGAATTGGGAATCGACGGGGATGAGGATGAGGAGGCATTTTAGGGAATTATTCGCAATATGGAAGCAAGAGATAGGGAGAAAGACAACAAGGCGTTGGGGAGTAAAAATGGTGAGAAATGAATATTGGAACTTTCAATATTCGTGGGAGTGGAAGTTCTATTAAAAGAAGAAGGACCAGTCAAGTGGTGGCAAAGCAGAAAATTGAAATTTGTTTCTATAAGGAAACAAAAATGCAGAACATTAAGGAGGAAATTGTTTTCAGCTTATGGGGTGATAATCAGTGTGATTGGTCGGGGAAGGTATCTGAAGGCCAGTCAGATGGAATTTTTACAATCTGGAAGAAGGGAACCATTAAACCAATGTTCAGTTTAATGGGGAAAGGTTATCTGGGAGTTAAAGCAGTGTTGAGGTACCAATATTTATTTTGTGAATATATACTCTCCTTGCTTGTTAGGCGATAAAAGAAATATCTGGTTGAAGTTAATAGAATTGAGAAGTAAGTATTCTGATGGGGAGTGGATATTGGGGAGAGATTTTAATGCATCAAAATATGAGGAGAAAAGATGTGGGCGAAATGCTGAGGGGAGAAGAATGGAGATGGAAGAATTTTGCAGCTTTATAGACTTGATGGAGTTAAATGATGTACCAGTTGTAGGAAATAAACACACTTGGATCAATTCGAACGGTTCTGCAAGTAGTAGGCTAGACAGATTTTTGATATCGGAGGGGCTGATTCATAAGTGGAATATTGTTCCTCAAACTTCTGGAAAGCGAGATATTTCGTATCATAGACCTGTTTGGATATTGTCAAGCAATCTAAACTGGGGTCCAAAACCTTTTAAGGTGTTTAAGGCTTGGTTTGAACATCCTGAGTTCATGCAGTTTGTAAAGAGCGAATGGAAATCTTTTGAGGCGGTAGAATAAAGAAGTGTTTGGGTGGATAGTCTTAAAGGTAGAAGAGGAGGTGGAAGAGTTAAATGAAATAAAATTAGAAATGATGAATGCTAGGAATTTGGTACAAAATGATATTCACGAAAGAAGAAAATGAGCGTCTGACTCTATTTGGAACAAGCTGCACTTGAAAGAATGTTTGATCAAACAAAAATCAAGACAAATATGGGTTCAAGAGGGAGATTTAAATTCAAAATTCTTCCATACTTCAATGAAAGCAAGATTCAGGAGGAATGCTATAATGGCTTTAGAAATGGAGGATGGGGTGCTTGATAAGGTGGAGGAAGTGAAAGCAGCAGTTAAAACTCATTTTGCTAGCAGATTTGTAGAAAGGGAAGCAACGCGTCCGAATTTAGATAGTTTCACATTTAAAAGTTTATCAAGGCAAGAGAGCGGGGATTTGGAAGCCATGTTTTCAAGGGAAGAGATAGAAGAAGTGGTTTTTAATTATGAAGGGGACAAAAGCCTTGGACCAGATGAATTTAATCTGGAGTTCATAAAAAAATATTGGAGTGTGGTTGGTAGTGATATAATTGAATTTGTTCAAGAATTTCATCACTGTGCGAAAATGCCTAAAGCTATGACCTCGTCTTTTCTAGCTTAGATTCCTAAGGTCGAAAACCCTAAAGGGTTGGAGGAATTTCGTCCAATTTGGTTGATTGGAAGTATGTATAAAGTCATTTCGAAGCTCTTAGCATCAAGACTTAGAAGGGTAATAGGGAAGATTATATCCAACAAACAAACAACCTTCATTTCGGGGAGGCAAATTTTGGATGGTATCTTGTTGACGAATGAGATAATTGACTATGATAAGAGAGAACACAAAAATTGTATGCTATTTAAGGTGGAATTTGCTCAAGCATATGATTGTGTGGATTGGAATTATTTGAGAGGGATTTTGAAGAAAGTTGGGTTCGGTCAAAGGTGGATGAGATGGTTAGAAGCTGGAATTTTCACAAGTGAGATGTCGATACTGATTAACGGAAGTCCAACAGGTGAATTTTCTGTTAAGCGTGGTTTGAGGCAAGGGGATCCCCTTTCCCCCTATCTGTTTGCTATTACAGCAGAAGGTTTGGCTAGAATTGTCAACAAGGCAGTCGAAATTGGTAATTTTAAGGAATTTAAGGTGAATGAGGAGGCAGCTTTCAGTTTATTGCAGTTTGTGGACGACACGATAATAGTGGGGGAAGGAACCTGGAGTAACCTTTGGTCGTTGAAAGCAATTTTGCGAGGATTTGAAATGGTCTCTGGTTTACGAATTAACATGTGCAAGAGCAAAATATATGGGATAGGGATTGAAGATTACTTTCTATCAGCAGCTGCACAATTTCTTTCTTGCAGGATTGATCGAATTCCTTTCAAATTTCTTAGAATTGTTGTTGGTGGGAATCACAGAAGATTGGAATTTCGGAAGCCAAATGTTAACAGGCTGAAGGCTAAGCTATCAACATGGAAGGGTAGATTGTTGTCAATGGGAGGACGCGTCACTTTGATCAATTCAGTGCTGTCAAATTTACCTGTCTATTACTTCTCATTCTTCAAAATGCCGACACAGATAATTCATGAGATTACTTGTATCCAAAGGAACTTTTTATGGAATGGTTCAGTTGATAAATGTGGCATATCGTGGCTTAATTGGAATTCTGTTTGTCGATCTAAAGAAGAAGGTGGTTTGGGTATCAAAGATATGATTTCTTTCAATCAAGCTTTGTTATGCAAATGGCTTTGGAGATTATGTGTTTACCACAATGCTATCTGGGCGGCTCTGTTGAGACAACGTTATGGTGACTTGGGGAATTGCATCTGGAACGACGCTAAAATAGGATCAAAGGAAAAAAAATCTCTTTGGTGGCGAGATTTAATGTCATTTAAGGGGACTGAATCAAATAATGGTTTTAAGCATATTGTATCATAGAGGCTGGGTGATGGCGCACTGATTCCTTTTTGGAATTCAAAATGGATTGGTAATACATCACTATCAAATCTCTTCCCATATCTATATGCTGTTGTGTCCGACAGGGGCTCTACTGTTGCAAAAAATGGTTATTGGACGAACAATCGATGGAATTGGAAGATTGAGTGGAACTTGGATGTGAGTAATCCAGATTTAATGTTGCAAGCGAGGGAGTTGGCTGAACTATTGCTACAAGTGCAGCCGATCCAGTTCAAAGAAGACGTTTTGGTGTGGCCTTTTGGAGAGGGAAACTGTTACTCTATGAAATTATATTATGCTAGATTGGTGCAGGGCCAGCAGGAGAATTGGAGAAATGTGGCGATGGTGAAAGCAATGAAGAAGTCCTGAAAGGCTAAAGTGCCTCAAAAGGTTAAGTTGTTTGTTTGGCGTTTGCTTCAGGATAGATTACCAACTCGATGTCAACTTGCAAGGAGAGGAATAATTACTAATGAGATTGATAAGGTGTGTGTTTTATGTAATGAATTGCCGGAGGAAGCTGACCACATTATGTGGAACTGCAGGTTTGTCTAACAAGTTTGGAACTTGTGCTGGATTGGTTAGGTATGGCTACAAGATCCTATAACAATCATACATGCTGTGAGAATTTCTTGCATTTTTTGGAGTGTTTAAAAGGAAAAGTGTCAAGAGGAAGGGAGGGGGCTGTTTGGTTTGCAACAACTTGGTGCATATGAAAGTTTAGAAATAATAAAATCTTTAACAATGAGGAAGATGATGTGGAAGACATTGTTATCAAAATCAAGATGTTTACTTGGTGATGGCTTCAAATTGAAACGAATAGATTAAATTGTAATTTCTACGAATGGTGTAAATATCCGTTGGATTTTCTTTGATGATTTTGTTAGCTACTTGTTGTATTTGGGTTTCAGTACCCCTAATACTCATTGTTAAATACAATGTTAATTATAAAAATAAAATAAAAACTCTTAATTTTTTTCGTTTAAAAATTTAGCGATAACTTTGCATATATATTTTTTTTATTACTATATAGTACAAGATAATTATCAACTGCTTGATCACTCGATATTTATATCCAAAAGAAAAGAAGAAGATGCACACTCGTTATTAAGAAAAGAAAAAAAGAACACAAACACTACTAAATCCATCACCCCGTATAAATGCCAGAATAGATCCTCATCTATATATAGGTTTTGATACTTTAAGAAATTAAAAACCAGTTTCTTTTTCCTTTTAAAATTTGTTATTTGTAACAAAGGAATTTGACAAAAATTCTTAAAATGGCTTTATGGAAGAATTGATCCAACATTCTTTATGTTCAATACTTTACTCTTAAAATCAATGCATATTCCCTTATTAAATCATTTTTAATCAAAGTTATGATAAAACGAAGAATCAATAAGCAAATAAACCATTTTCCTTCTTTATCGCAAAATTCCAATTGTCTTCTTTTAAGCATATTCTGGTTTTGTTTTGTTTTTTAACTCAATTCTAATGGATGGAGAATATATAAGTTCTTATACCTAATGTTTAAGCTTTCGCCAACTTTGTTAAAGAAAGAAAGTAGGAAAAGAAAAAACAGAGAAACCAAATTTGTTATAAATTAATAAGGCAATTTACGAACACTTCAAATAACATCCCTACGTTAATACGGTGATATTGATAATATTTTAAAAGATAAATAAATTAAATATAATTATAAATATCGATACACGTGTCTAATACCAACACGAATGTAAATATATTTTTTTCAAAAGTGTCGATACTATATAGAACATGTAGGGCCGACACAAACAAATTAGAGGTTTGGTTCTAGTTTTTAAAATAGGCCCTCTAAAAAAATTATATTTTATTTAAAAAATTATTACATATTTGATTATAAATAAAATTAAAAATTAAAAAAATATTTAAAAATACTTTTGCAAAAGTTTAATTCATATAAATACGATTTATGTATCCTTTTTGCCTGAATATTTTTTCTAATTATAGAGTTTTTTCTAGGTCATTTACAAATTTAAATTATTGTAATTATGTTTCAATTCAAATTTATAAAAAAATTTAAACATTAACAATTTTAAATTTTAATTTTTTTTTACATTAATAAAATCACCAAGATTTAGATTCAACGTGCTAAACCAACTTAAATAAATTGTATGTATAATTTACAAATATAACTTTTTTTATACAAAACATATATATTAATATATTTCTTAAAAAAGTATATGAGGTTTTATTAAGAGCTACACATAAAATATTATAAAATATTATAAATTAATAAGAAAGACATAAAAATATACATAAAGATTTTATTAGGTGCTAGGCATGAAAAAGATTTAATTAATAAGAAATATTATAAACACTATATTAGGTTAGATCAAAACGGGTATATAATATAATAATTTAATTTTAATTTATTATCAATTTAATCATAACTATTTAATTAGAAAATAATAATTTATTCTTTAAGATTAATAGTAATTTACAATATAGACGTGTTTTGATTTATTTCTCTTTAAAAAAGAAAATTTAAATACCCCTATAATTTTGAGATACTCCCTAAAAGTGTAAAAATTAGGGTGGTAAACAAAAAAAAAAAAACTTTTACAGGGCATATGAGGAGCAAAAGACTTAAAATTTTAATATTTCAAAAAAGTTTTTAAACTTCTTTTTTAAATGGGGTAAATTAAAACACACCTATATTACAGGAAGTAAATAACTATTAACCTTACTATTTAATATGTTATTATATAATAAAAAACATTAATACATTAAAAGATAATATTTTCATAATTGTGTATATTTCACTTAAAATATTTTAAAATTGAGAAACACCAATATCAATGTAATGTTTTTCTTTACAATTGATTAATGTGGTAAAACTTATCAGAAGGATATCTTTCAAAAGACAAATCAATTAAGATAAACATAGTATAACATAGATACCTACTGCTAGACTATTGTCAAATAATATGTGTATATATAATCTGTATTGGGTAATATTTAAAACTTGAGGCCCCAAAGTTGAGAGGCCCTGTGCTTTGGCACAGGCTGCACAGGCACAACATGATTGTGTAGAGTGAGGCTAGTCTTCTATTTGTAGAGTAATTAGGCTCTAATATAATCTACATAATTGTTATTTCTGCTAAGATAAATACAAATTTGTTGAAGTAATTGATTCAGAGATACATGATAAAATTTATCTAACTTAAATAAGCTTGATATAATTTTGAACTGTACGAACATGTTTGGTTTCTAATTACCTTACTAATGGGTATATTGGTTTATAAAGGTGTTATCTCGAATGAGCAACTCTATAAGTTTCGTTTTGGTATTATTGAGTATTTTCTATAGTTTCATTTAAGTTGCGGGCCATTGAGAACAACACAAATTAAAATCACTAAAAAAAAAGTATTTTAGAATGAATTTAATTGGATTAATACACTGACAGTGTAAAGAAGTTTTACACCGTCAGTGAATCATAGCTGTTAATCTGTCGGAAGTGTTTGACTTTTATTTTAATTTTTTTAAAGTAATATAATTGAGTGGTTGTGATTTATTGATAATGTAAAAGTGCATATCAATTAAACTCTTTTAGAATTTAGAAGAGTGATGATCAAGATATTAGATGATTGACTTAGTAGCCCGCGATAAATCACTTCGAAAAAATGTCGGTTGACTCAATTAATAATTATATAAAGTGAAAAATCAAGTTTCTTCAAATATTAATACTACAGTGAATGATTATAAATCAATCATAAAATTTTTATAAATCAAAATCTATATAACAAATTATAGCATAAATTTTTTTAAAAAACAAATGTATAATAACAAATTATTGCATACCTTATATTCTTTCTATAAGGCATGACCATTGAATATTGTAGTATATGCGAAAAAGCTAAATACTGTACGTAGTACATACAATGCTTCGTGTATCTATAAAATTTACAAAAATTATATAATGCAGTATATACGTTACATTTGTATGGTGAACATAAAGTATTATTATATAATGCTGTATATAAGCTATCTTGGTTCAAAACAATTTTTTTATATATTAAAATCAAATGTACTTATTTTCAAAAATTCTATATATTATCTATTTCTATAAAATTCAACACAGGCAGAAAAAAATGGAGAAAGATTGCCTCCATTGAAATATTTGTTCAATGAAATATGATCAATCACACATACAAAAGATAAAATCCTCTTCATTTTCTTTCTTCATTTTTCCTTTTCATTACTATAATTTGAGAGATACGTTCGGTGCATTAAAAAAATTATTCATTAAATATCACATTATTACATTAATATTTTTAAAACTTTAGTAATACACAAAATAAAAAAAATAAAAAATCTTGACCCGCGTATAAAATACAAAAGACAAAGAGTTTTAAGGGTGAAATTTACACCGGAGACAAGACAATTCCTCTCCAGAAAATTCTGTTTTATGACATATTTGCTGGAAATCAAAATTTTCTGAGGTGGCAGTTAACAAAGCATATAAACATGTTTTTTTATGACACCTCATTGTCTACTTCATTATCCTCTAATTTAGTACTATGTTCTTTCCGTGAGTATTTGATACAAGTATTTGACCTTATTGGATTTGTTGACATGAAAACTTTTAGAGTAGAATTTTTTTTTTTTTTGATTTTTTTTTGCGACACAATATTTTTATGTTTAATTATAAATAACAATTGATTTTATATTTATTAAAAAACTTAGTTGAGTTTTTTTACCTTTGAAATTAAAGTTTACTATTTGTATCTCTAATTATAAAATACTCTTGAGTTTTCCGATTTTTTTTTACATTTAAAAATTCATTAATTATTTTTTTATACATATACTTTTAATTATATATATTTTAATTTATATCAAATACTCTTACATAAATATTAAATAATTTTTTCTCTTAAAAATAAATTTATAAATTATATAAATAGTCAACAAAAATTATACTTCAATCAAAATTTTTAATTTCTTTGATTTGCTCTATAGAATATTATATTTAAGAAGGAGGTACTAATTAAGAAATTATTTAATTATTGTTTTGGCCACTAAGCCTTAAAGAGGAAAAATTCAATTCACACCATCTTATAAATATCATTATTGACATCAAAATAAGTATGACTTTTCTAACCCACAACTCCCTCTATCTTTATTATTTTAAAGCTAACTTAGGTGGTTGAAATGCTAATTTTGCAGGTCCATCCCATTTCACTACACTAAAGAAAAACAGACCTCATATATTAGAAGAGAGATGCAGGAGGGCAACTTGGTCTTGAACGAAGTAGTTATATCCACACAACAAGAAAAGTTACAACCTTGCTAGAAAGGACCATACCACATATATTAGAAGCTCCTACGCGGAGCGTACAAGTTGCATGAACTAGAAGGGCCGCTTTTTTCTAGAATATGGAACGCTTTTCCTCTTAGATACATCTACAATTAGAATTATTTATAATTCTCTACTAACATTATGTCCATGTACCTCTGAATAATTATTGAGTGACTTGTTCCCAACATTAATGTTCTTTCTTGAAGATATTATTTGCTGGACTTCATAGCGAAGATCTTTGCCGCCCCCTAGGCAACATCTCATTGCTGGACTTCATAGCGAAGATCGTTGCTGCCCTTTAGGGCAACATCTCATTGATGGACTTCATAGCAAAGATTCTTGTCACCCCTCGGGCAAGCATCTCATAGCTGAGCTTCATAGTGAAGACCTTGCCACTCATCATGCCAACATCTCATTGTTGGACTTCATAGTGAAGATCTTTGTCACCCTTTAGGGCATCATCTCATTGCTGGACTTCATAGCGAGTATCATTGTCGCACCTCAAAGCAGTACAAGTAAGTTATTTGACTCCTCGTTTGAGGGACTTAGTGTCTTCTCGGGTGATACAAGTGCTCAAGAATCACGCCTAAGAGGCACAACGAATATCCAGTCTGAGAGACTTAATAATAATTCTTTCCCGAGGGCTCAATGAAAGTCCCTCCCAAATAGGTCAAACGCCTCACTAGAGGGACTAGTAGTCTCATCAGTCGGGTTATGTACAATTCTGCCTGATGGACTTAGATTCTCAGGATAATTATACTCTTGCCTGAGGGACTTAATGTCTTCTCGGGCAGGACAAATGCTCAAGAATCATGGCTAAGAGGCGTGACAAATATCCAGTTTGAGAGACTTGATAACAAGTCCTGCCCGAGGGCTCGAGGGAAGTCTTGCCCAAGTAGGTCAAACGCCTCGTCTGAGGGACTTGTAATCTCGTCAACCAAGCTAGGTACAATTTTGTCTTAAAGGTTTAGATTCTCTAGGCTAACAAATCCCTCTTTGGAGAGACTTAGTGTATCTTTAGCCGAATCTCACAGGATAGCCAAAGACCTTGTGAAAGGAAACACCAGTTCTCGAGATTCTCCCATAAGCCGTGAGTGAAAAACACATCGTCTTCTACCAAAGCCCCCGTTCCTGAGGGACTACGTAGTGTTATATTTGTTAAAGGCTTCGCCTAAGACGATACACTTGAACCGTCCTAGAATACTCGTCCCGTAGTTTTTCCCTCACCCCTAAGTGGGAAACATGGAATAAGATGTTTCTCAGACAGAGAGAAAGTCAAGGTCATTAACTGACCACGACACCCTTGAAAATAGAAATTCAACTGTCCACTATTGACTAAGTGGGTAGTAGCCCTTTCAGAGGAAACTCTAGATCCTAGAGACCTCTATAAATACATCTCTTCACAAGGAGAAAGGGATAGACCCCAATTCATACACGTTCTCTACACCTTAAAGAGCATAACACTCACTCCAACCTTAATACACGACCGCACGTAATACGCTGGCTACCAAATATCACCGATCATCAGCAGAGTCTCTCACCTCACGTGAACAGGTCTCATAAACTATCTTAAAACACCGCCGTACATGGTTTTTCGTTGTTGTGGGCAAGCCCTCGCCACTATATCGTTTTATAAACACTGAAATGCGAAGCGTGAGCTCTAGGATACGGAGAGGGAAAGTATGGAGGTTATTTCCCAACAGTGGTATCAGAGCACTGTGTGAGCTCTAGGATACTACGGTGTTGTACTTATAATAAAGTTCTTAGTATGCTCTGTGGTTGCAACATTGTTTGATCTTCCACATCAGAAAAGAGTTCTTAGTATGCTCTATGTACGCAATGCTTTGTACAATACCAGACATTGCATATGTTGTAGGAGTTGTGAGTAGATTCCTGTCGAATCTAGGAAAGGAGCATTTGAATGTTGTGAAATGGATATCGAGGTATCCAAAAGGAATGCCAAACAGTGTTTGTGCTTTGGAAATGAAAAGCAAATACTCATTGGGTATGTAGATGCAAATATGGAAGGAGATGTAGATTCAAGAAAATATATTTCCGGGTATTTGATTACTTTTGCAGGGGGAGCTGTCTCATAAAAATCACGATTACAAAAGTGCATTGCTTTGAGTACCACGGAAGCTGAATACATTGCAATCATTGAAGGTTGTAAGGAGATCCTGTGGATGAAGAAGTTCATGCAAGAGTTAGGTCAGAATCAAAAAAGTTATGTTCTCTATTGCAACATTTAGAGTGTAATTCATCTCAGCAAGAAATTAACATACCATTCAAGGTCGAAACACATTGACGTAAGGTATCACTGGATTCGTGATGTGTTGGAGATTAAATTGTTGAAATTAGAGAAGGTTCACACCAATGAGAATGGGGAAGACATGATGACAAAACCTCTACCAAAAGAGAAGATAGAATTTTGCTAACAAGCTGCTGGATTGGAAGCAACCCCAAACTAATCAAGGTCATTCCCCTATGGTTGGAGGGGGAGAAATGTGGGGTCCAACCATTTCCACATGACCAACATACATTTGACAAAATGTAAGATTGTATATGATGTACACAAGGTATATGATGTACACATGGTATATTGCATGTCTTGCAAAGAATACTTGTTATGGTGCATGATTTGCAAAGAATACTTGGTGCCTTGCATGAAAGGAAAAAAACAAGTGTCTTAATGCATGTAAGGTTTTGGCTTGCTTCTCCTATAAATAGGACCATAAGTAAAGCATTCAAACAACAACACACAGGAGAAGAGAAACAAGAAGCAATAGAGAAAGAGAGACTTGCTAAAAAGAGAAAAGTGAGCCAATTTGTGAGAGTGATTCTTGTAAATTGAAATATATATTGTAGTGAGTTCCACCTAAGAGTGAAGTTGTTGTATTTCCATTATTATTATAGTGTAAGTTTAAGAGGCCTAAGGGTCCCGTAATTTTTCTTTTTTCATATTGAGAAAGTTTTTCACGCTAAAATTTTCTTATATCTCTAAACTTATATTTCACGTTTCGCTAATTTCTATTTTTAAATTTACGAAAAGAGAAATTATAGAGGTTATTTCTCAACAATATATGAGTATAATATCGGTGTTAGATACATATTATATCTCTTCACTTTTAGAGCTTCATGTTAAATTGAAAGCTTGCAAGTGAATTGTCAAAATTAGTTAGGCAGACAAAATTATTTTTTTTAGGAATAAATAGTTTGCATGGACAAATTGGCAAATAAAACAAAAAGAAAAGTTCTTGGAATTAAAGCCTCCTCCCATACAAACACATGTTGTGTTGTGTGTAATGCAAATCACCAATGTTATTTCTATACCAACGACTATTCCCTTTATATTTGGTCCCCACCCCCACACTTCACTTTATGCAATACGCATCAATCCTTCTTTCTAAAGTTTCTACTTATAATAAAGAAATTTATTCCATAATAACCATTCATGTGCTAATTATACTATTTCTCCACTCTCCTTCTAATATTTTTCATTCCATCACCACTTTATGACACATTTTTTATAAATAGATCCTTTCCTTTCTGGACAATTAAATCCTTTACGTGATACTCTTTTGTAAGATGCTGTCATGCACACACACTGTTTCTAGAAGAACTATTTCTCTGCCAAACCAAACAAACAGACTTTGTTTAAAGAGGGTCTTGTTAGTTTTTATATCGAAAGTAGAGATCAACACCTTAGAATATTTGATAAAATATGAGAGATCTATAGTTTCTTATAATTATTTATATATATTTCGATCTGAATTAATTTCTGTGCCTTGGACTTGCGTGAGGTAGATCTACAAAGTTAATTGAAGACCTGAGAATGACACGTCTTTCACTTCATATACTTGAGCGATTAAAACAGCTCGAAAAAAAAGATGCTTAATTTGGAGATACAAATTTAGACTAAAGATTCGTTCATGAGATATGAACCTCCCCTCTCCCAAACACACCCTAGTTGTCCTCAAAATGAATCTTGATTTAATTTGCCTAGGACTTTTCCATGCTGGGTCCTACATTAGCTGGATTCACATAAAAACATTATAATCTCCCATTCTTCCCCCATATATATGTAACGTTGATACAAGCATATAATGCAATAAAATAATTCATTTGTTAAACTATATCTCACCTTACTCTTCACACCTCCACCATTATATATATATCCTATTGTACCTAAGCTAGCTACTTAGCAAGTTCGCAAAAACACACACAAACACAAACACATATACATATACTTTTCTTCTTAGTGTTTGTTTTAAGTATACATAAATTCATGTCTGGGGTTTGGGTATTTAAGAACGGGGTGGTGAGGCTAGTAGAGAACCCTGGAGGTGAGGGGGGTGAGAATAGTGGAAGGAGAAAAGTGCTTGTTCACACCCCAACCAACGAAGTTATCACTTCCTATTCTATGTTGGAACGAAAGCTATCCTCTCTTGGTTGGGAACGCTACTATGATGACCCTGATCATCTGCTTCAGTTCCACAAACGCTCCACCGTGTACCTTATCTCTCTTCCAAAGGATTTCAACAAGCTCAAGCCCATGCACATGTATGACATTGTCGTTAAGAACAAGAACTATTTCCATGTTAGGGACATGTAGATGTTGAAGAATCATATATATGTAGGTAATAATAAGGTAGGGTTTGGTTCGTGTGGTTGGTTGGTGAGGATATTGGTGTCTTTTACGTACGTGTATGATGTGCTGCTGTGAATTTTTAGGTCATTTGTAATCAAAATTGGGTTTTTTTTTTTTTATAATTCTATATTTGTGTGCAAATGTTTGTATGTTCTTATTTTTATTACTGTTTAAACATGTGACTCTTTCTGAGAAGTATATATATATATATATATATATATATATATATATATATATATATATATATATATATATATATATATATATATATATATATATATAAAAGATAAAATTAGACATATAGTATAAATGTTAACAAATTGAATATTATTATAAATTATTAATAAATTTAATATCTCTTTCGTTAAAAATATAGGATTCTTTGGTGAAATCATAGGAATTAAGAAAAGTTGAAATAATATTAAATTTGTTTGATGATTGATATTGTTTTTACAAATTTGTTGTTTAAGAGAGAGAGTTATTTTATATTTCTATGATATATTATTTATTGTTAATTAAAAAATGATTAAAAAAATAGAGATATGTGAATAAAGAAATACTTAATAAAGTTGAAAATACTTGATTATAGTGGAATTTAGTTTGTTGTTTTTGGTAAAAAAAAAAGTCCGAACCGATGATATCTCTATCGGTTTGGTTTGGTTTTTAGCATTTTTAAAATATGGAAACAAACCAAACTAATTATTTGGTTCGATTTGGTTTAATTGATCGGTTTATAATATTTTTTTAAAATATTATATTCATCAGGATATTCTTCACTATCGTATTTTTTAATGTATTTATACTATTGTTTTTTAAGATAATACATTACATTTAATTTATTTCATTCTTTATTTTTTCAAACAAATTAAAAGTTACTCTCTTAATTCATATGCTTCATGTGCTTCATACACATCCTCAATACAAAACAATTTTTTTTTTTGAAGGCACAATACAAAACAACTTTACCTCAATTTTCATTCCCTATTTATCTCTTAGCAAATAGCTTCCCGTTTTATACACTTGAAATTAGTTAACATTAAGAATGACAAATTCTCGCATTACACGGTTTTTCATGGAGGTGGCACCACCACAATATGTCACTGTCATGAGGCGTATAACAACATCAAAGATGATGGAAGCAATTACTTTTTTTAGCTTATACATAAGCACTTATATGATAAACACTTATTTTATAAGCGCTTAATCAAATTATTAATTCAAATTTATATCAGAGCATTATAAAAGTATAATTTAACAAAATTAAAAAAAAATGAAAATTAAGATGATAATATCGCAACTAGAAGGTAAAGAAAATATCTTCATTATGAAAACTTGGTTAAAGAATCTTGTACACAAGGCTGTTCCTATTTATATGAGTAATTAACAACACTTTGTTATAACTAACACAACTTTCTACTTTACATAACTACTATCACTAATTATATACATCAAATAAACTTAGGCTAATATTAGGTAGTATGGCTTGATACCTCCCCACAAGTTGGACTATGAATATTGCATAGACCTAACTTGGACAGAAGAGATGAAAATAGAGGAGCATGAAGTGGTTTTGTGAGCACATCAGCAAGCTGGGAACTGGATGGAACAGGAAGGAGATAGATGAGTTTAGATTGCAGCTTCTCACGAATGACATTGCAATCTAATTCGATGTGCTTACTACGTTCATGGAAGGTGGGATTGTGAGCAAGATAGATGGCTGACTTGCTGTCACAGTAAAGAGAAGCTGGAGCAGAAAATCCAATGCGAAAGTCATCAAATAAGTATCTCAACCACTGAATTTCGCATGTTAAAGAAGCAAGTGCTCGATATTCTGCTTCAGTTGACGATCGAGACACAGTATTTTGCTTCTTTGAACGCCAAGAAATAAGGGAATTCCCAAGGAGCACACAAAAACCTGTGACAGACTTTCTTGTGTCTGGGCACCGGGCCCAATCGGAGTCAGCAAAGCCAGTGAGCCTCAGCTGGCTGGAACTATCAAATAAGATACCTTGAGCCGGATAAGCCTTAAGATAACGCAATACTCTAGTAGCAGCCTGGTAGTGAGAAAGAAAAGGATTAGCAACATATTGGCTAAGGTGCTGCACAGAGAAAGAAATATCAGGCCTTGTGTTAGTAAGGTATAATAGCTTTCCAATCAGCTTCCTGTAAGAAGTAGGATCCTCCAAAGGTACACCATCAGTAAAGGAAAGCTTTACATTTGGATCATAAGGTGTTGAGGCAGGTTTAGCCCCAAGGAAACCTGTGTCTTCAAGTAATTCTAGAACATATTTTCTTTGGTTGAGAAAAATACCCTTGCTAGATCTAGCAATCTCTAATCCAAGAAAAAATCTGAGGTTGCCAAGGTCTTTAATGCGAAATTTACTGTGGAGGAAAGCCTTGACATGCTGAATTTCAGCATGAGAATCACCTGTTAAGACAATATCATCAACATATACTAGCAATGCAGTGAAACCAGACTTAGAGTTCTTGGTATACAAGGAATGGTCAGCTTCAGATTGTACATAACCCAAAGAAAGTAAAGATGAAGAGAGCTTAGCATGCCATTGCCTACTGGCCTGCTTCAAACCATAGAGAGACTTTGTTAGTTTACACACTTTATTAGAATCAGAAAAACCATAACCAGGGGGAAGGGACATGTAGACCTCTTCATAGAGATCTCCATGAAGAAAAGCATTGTTGACATCAAGTTGCTCAAGATGCCAATGCTTTATAGCTGCAAGGGAAAGAAGGACTCTCATTGTGGTGATTTTGGCAACAGGTGAAAAGGTGTCAAAATAATCCACTCCTTCTAACTGAGTATACCCTTTTGCAACTAACCTGGCTTTATATCTTTCTATGGTTCCATTGGCATGGTATTTAACCTTGTAAACCCACTTGCAACCAACTGGAACCTTACCTGCAGGGAGATCTACAACAGTCCAGGTTTGATTTTCTTCAAGGGCAGCCATCTCTGTATCCATGGCCTTTTTCCAACAGTCAAGTTTAGAGGCCTGAGTATAAGTTTTTGGCTCAGGTATGGATGAAATGGTGCAACAAAATTTTTTGTAGGTAGGTGAGCAATTGAGATATGATAAAGAAGTGGAAAGAGGATAAGAAACATTATTAGTATTGGGTGCTTTTATTGTGGAATTTGGGAGAAGACTACAATGATAGTCTTGGAGATATGTAGGGATGACTTTGGCTCTAGTAGACTTTCTAGGTGGAGGGACAGAAGTATGGTCTGGGATAGATTGGGAAACTGTGTCCAGGCTGGCAGAGGGGTTGCTATTAGGGTCAAAATCAATAAGAGATGGGCTGGCAGCAGAAAAAGGACTGCTAGGAGGTGTATGCAGTATGGAATTGGGGTTAATGTAGTCATTAAGAGAGTTAGGGGTATGCAGGGCAGAAGGACTAGGAGCAGAATGAGTGTCAGAATCAAACAAATGACTAGAAACTAGCTGATTATTGTCTAAAGGATCATGCTGTGGGTTAGAGAGAGAACTAGAAGACTTTTTGAAGGGAAATACAGATTCATAAAAAATAACATTTCTAGACAAAGACAGTTCATTAGAGTGTAAGTCATATAGTAAGAAGCCTTTAGTACCATCCTTATACCCAAGAAACACTGCTTTTCTAGCCCTAGGCTGAAACTTAGTCCTATGGTTTTGTAGGGTGGTAAAATAACAAAGGCAACCAAAAACTTTTAGGTGAATGAGAACAGGAAAAGTTTTGAACAATTTTTCATAAGGGCATTGAGATTGTAATAAAGGACTAGGGATACGATTGATTAAATGCACAGCATGTTTAATGCTAAAATTCCATAGGTTCAAAGGAAGGTTAGAATGGAAGGTGATAGCTCTAGCTACATTCAATATATGTTGATGTTTTCTCTCGACTACCCCATTTTGTTGGGGAGTCTCCACACAAGATTTTTGGTGTAGTATACCCTTAGATAGAAAGAAGGGCTGCAATGAGAGAAACTCACAGCCATTATCAGATCTAAAGGTTTTAAGAGTGGTATGAAAGTGATTTTCTAAAGAGGCTACAAAATGAATGATACTTTGTTTAGTTTCAGATTTGTTTTTAAGAAAAATAACCCAGGTGAACCTAGAAAAATCATCAACAAGAGTTAAAAAGTATCTATGGCCCATAATGGACTCAGTGGCAAAGGGCCCCCATAAATCAGCATGCAAAAGATCAAAAGGAGAAGTAGTGAAAGTAGTACTAACAGGAAAGGGTAACTTCTTTTGTTTAGCATAGTGACATGAATCACAAGGGTTCATGTTATTTTTACAAGAAATTAAAGGACAAGCTTTTGCAATTATTTGTAAACTAGAATGGGAAACATGACCTAATCTTAAGTGCCAAGTTTCAAAAGAATTGGAAATAGCAGAATTACAAGAAGATATAGCAGCACTTGTGTCAAGGATGTAAAGACCCCTTTGTAAGCTAGCTGTACCAATCGTTTTCTTCGAAAGGTTCTGCAAAATATGACAAGTATTGGAGGAAAAATTAAGATGACAATTATTGCTAATAGTCAACTTAGGAACAGAGATAAGGCTGACATGAAAATTTGGTATGAAGAGAACATTATGCAGGGTTAAAGATGGAGAAATGACTACATTTCCAGCAATGTTAGCATTGATAAGGGAACCATCAGGCAAAGTGACAGATATAGGATTGATAGTGTGATACGAATTGAAAATAGCAAGGCTAAAAGTGATGTGTTCAGTGGCACCAGTGTCTAAAATCCAGAAGTTGGGATTCTTACCAATGACTGAAGAGTGGGAATTGAGGGCTAAAGGAGATGCAATGATGGAATTTGCAGTAGGGTTTGATTTTGACTGCTGAAGCAAGGCACGGAGACTGTGAAGCTCTTCTTGAGTGAAACCAAACGAGGACTGAGAGTCTTCTGTAGGAGGAGCAGTGGACGCAGAGTTGGCTTGAGGTTGTCCATTACCATCCGGAGGTTTAGAAATTCGCCCTTTTTGCTTAAATCCAGGGGCATATCCATGCTTCAAGAAGCATGTGTCCACGGTGTGGTTTGTGCGTCCACAATGCGTGCATACACGTCCTGTCCCTTTAGGTTGCTGAGACCATTTTCCCTTTTGGTAGCCTTTCCCAGCCGAAGGACCTTGAACATGTAACGCAGAAACTGCAGAGTCAGTGGTATCCGGAGAAGGAACAAGGTTCAATTCACGTTCCTGCTGAATAACGAGTGAAAACACCTTGTCAATGTTAGGCATCGGATTCATCATCATGATCTGCGATTTGGAGCTTGCAAATTTCTCGTTTAAGCCCTTCAAAAATCTTATCACATAGTCTTGTTCTCGGTAAGTCTTAGCAGAATCCACAGCACCACATGAACAAGAAAATGAACATTTGCAACAAGGAAGAGGACGATAGTTTTCCAATTCGTCCCAAAGCATTTTCAATTGAGTAAAATAGTCAGAGACATCAAGAGTACCTTGGCGGAAACGATACAATTCTTCTTGAATGTCGGAGATGCGAAACACGTCACTCTGCGAAAACCTAATTTGGAGATTCTTCCAAACTCCCGCCGCTGAGTCAATCCAAAGAACAGATTTCGCAATTGAAGTGGAAATTGAACGCTGAATCCAAGAAACAACCATGGTGTTGCAACGAATCCATTGTGCAAACAAAGGATCAGTGACGAACGGTTTGGGGAAAGATCCATCAACAAACTTTTCCTTATTCTTGGAGATAAGTGCCAGAAGCATAGAACGTGACCAAGTATGATAGTTCTTGTTGTCCAATGGTGGAGCAACAAGAATCAAAGCGGGACTCTCGTTGGGATGAAGATAATAAGGATTCGCAGAGTTCGTTGCGAAGTCGGCATAGCTCTGGTGATCCATAAAGAAAAGAGAAGGAGTTTGAGATCGTCAAGAGAAAAAAAAGGGGAAAATCGCGAGGAAGACGAAAGGGGAAAATCGCAATTCTTGAACCAAGGAAGAAGAAAGGGGAAAGAGTGGTCACCAGAGCTCATTGAGCTCTGATACCATGATAATATCGCAACTAGAAGGTAAAGAAAATATCTTCATTATGAAAACTTGGTTAAAGAATCCTGTACACAAGGTTGTTCCTATTTATATGAGTAATTAATAGCACTTTGTTATAACTAACACAACTTTCTACTTTACATAACTACTATCACTAATTATATACATCAAATAAACTTAGGCTAATATTAGGTAGTATGGCTTGATATAAGAATCAATTCAAAAACCAAAGTCAGATACCATCAAATTCACTATCCAAAATAATCAATTCAGAAACGAAAAGGGACAACAAACAACCTTTGAAACTATCTTGAACTAAAAACTGAACAAATGGGTGAGAAGAAGTCTTTTGAGAACACCTCTAGCTGCTGCTTCTTTAACGAATGGAAGTTCCCTTTTGGAATCCCTGGATCATGTATCTCCACAAGGCACTACAACACAATTATAGTTTCTCTAAACATACAAAAAAGTGAGCATATAAGTCAAACATAGTCCAATATGACATTTCCTCGAACAAATGATGTGTGTGGCAAATTGAGGTTATATATGTATGCATCAAACAACTACAAAGATAATTATCTTGTATTTGAATGTGAAATTAAAGAATAAAAATCCTAATCTTGGATTTTAGGATCATCTAATTAAATTTTCTTAACACTTAATATTGATTATTATAAATGAATAAAGTAAACATTTGCGAGATTTCTTCTAACAACAATCATATCTCCACCAAAAGATGAATAAAAAGAATAAAGCACCCGAGTTTAGTGAATGAATAGTGTGATGTTTTTCCCTCTTTCAATTGCAGAGCACAGTGACGGCGGTGTGGTGTCTTTCCCTCTTTCAATCGCGAGCACAAGTTTTAGAACAAAATCCTAAGCATGAAATATATCGAAGGTGTAAATTAGACTCCCAAAAGCATAAACCTGAGAATAAGAAAAGAGAGATATAATTCATGCGTTCATTTTAACAGAAATAAAAAACAAAATGGTGAAACCGTTGAGCGGTGACATGGATGACTTGAATCGTTAAGCTATAACATGAATGAGAGGGATGAATCTTAGAACTATGATATGGATGGATGACAGAACAGAGACATTAATGGAGGCGGAGGCGATATCGGAGGTGGGAGAACGAAAAAGCTGAGATGCGTTCTTTTGCATTTTGTTCTAGGTTAGGGGTTTACAAAATATTTACTTAATTACTATTATTAAAAAATTACTTTATTATTATTATTAATTAGAAAAAGAAACAAAAAAGAAGGATATATGGAGTATTTGATACAACGCTCAGTGATTTTAACATTTAAGATATTTATGAAAACAACGGCGGTTAAAACCGCCATTATATTACTAATATTATGTCGTATTTTATCATAAATTATGACGGTTTCAAGTAAACGCCATAACGAAACCGCCGCAATTTATGCATTTTTTGTAGTGAAACAAACAGTGACATGATTTTCATTGCATTATAAAATAAGTTCACTATAAAATTCAAAAGCTAAAACTTGACATCAAAATATTCTAAATGGATTTAAAAGCTTAACAAATATAAGATAATAAAACACACATCAATTAACATATTTCACGCCTCAAACACACATCAAAACTAGTTTGTAACAAGACTACAAGGAAATTTGTTGAAGAAGAAGAAGAAGAAACAAAAAAGGTTCTAGATTAACATCAGAATGCTTTCTATGTTTAGAAGTTTGTTTCTAGATGCGTGTTTTGCTAAAAGGAACGAAGTGCAAACAAAGGTGGAGAGCAGTTGGACCGATACAAAATTAGGCTTAATGATGGTTGGAATAAAAAATTTAGAGTATAAATATTTATATTGGTTCGGTTCATCAGTTTGGCGGTTTCTAAAAACTAAAACCGAGAACCGAACCAAACTACATTGGTTTTTATTGGTTTGGTTCGGTTTTAGAACTGAACTAGAAAAAATCAGTTTAATTTCGGTTTGGTTTGGATAGTCGATTTAATTGGATTTTTTGGATCCGCTTACACTTCTAGTTCTTTTGATGGTTGACTAGTAGTTTACATGCATACAATTATCTTTTTACAAACTCTTACATGTTTGATTTTTCAATCAGATTGAGGGTGTTTTGAATCGATTAGATTTTTTGTGAGTCTTTGATGGTTTTGTGAATCAAATCAATTTTCTCTTCCAAAGGTTTTTGTAATGCTCACCTATGAATCAATTTCAAATTATGTTAAAATTGATTCAATTAAATCAAATCATGTGGCTTGGTTTGAATTGAAACAAATTGCATTAAGCTTTTAACTTCTTTGTATAATGTTACACAACAACAACATACATTAACACAACAAATACATGCAACAAAATTAAAAAAACATACATTTTAGAAACAAAATACTAACAGCATACAATGTAACACCGCAAAAATTAGATTCAATTATTTAATCTAATATTTGGTTGTTTTATGTGATTATATGAGTCATTGTGATTTATCGAGGAGTATATGTGATGTTTATGTGACGTGTGATGTTTGTGTTGATATGTAAGGGGTAGTAGAATTAAGGTGTTGGTTAAAATAAAATAAATATAGTTCTAATTAGCAATATTATTATTTAATTGAAATAAAATAAAGGAGATAATGTGAGGTGGAGTTAGTAAGGGCATAATAGTAATATCATATTAGGGGTCCTAAGGCTAACTAAGTAAATAGAGGAAAAGAGGAGAATATCCATTCATCATAGAATTTTGTGGAGAAGCGTGAAAGAAAGAGAGAGTTAGGGCAAGAAGAGGAGAAGGAGAATCAACCGTAGAAGGGAAAGTAGAAGCTTAATAATGGTTCAATGTTACTATTGTAATAAGTTTGGCTACTTTGCTAAGTAAATAGTTGGTCAAACAAAGAAAGGAAGTCAGAAGAAGCAAACATATACAGAGGAGATTCTGATGAGGAACCTGTGTTATTGATGGCTTATGAATCTGATGATGAACCTGCGTGATTTCCAACTTCTGAATTTGAAGGAGATTCTGATTTTGACTGTGAGTCAGAGTCAGAAGATGACTCAGAATCTAAAGGTGATTCTAAAGATGAATCAAAATTTAAAGATGATTCTGAATATGAGTCAGAGTCAGAAAATGACTCTAAAGCTGAAGTCGAGTCTGATTCTAAAGATGATTCAGAGTCAGAAGATGACTTTGAAGCTAAAGTCGAGTCTGATTCTGAAGATGAGTCAGAAGCTTAAGGTGATTCTGGAGGTGAATCTGATTCTGATCCAGATTTTGATGAGGATCCAAAATCAGGTGGTCAAGACTTTAAAGGTGATCCAGACTCTGAAGGTGGTCCAGAATTTGGGGGTCAAACTTCTGAAGGTGATCATGTTTCTGAAGGTAGTGATTTTAGAGGAGGGCTAGAAGCTAAGACTGTTCCAGGTTCTGTAGAAGATTCAAAACAAGTTCAGAGACCACAAAGAATGAGTCAACTACCTAGAAGGATTGTATAGTTTGACATGTTATGTGATACTGAAATAGATTTTGAAGGCAAAGCCATTAAGTGTGCCGTGTTAGTAGACCCTGAACTAGTTAGTACTGAAGAGACTCTCAAGAAGAAAGTGTGGCTGAAGGCCTTAAAAGAAGAACTTGAGGCTATAGAAAGAAACAAAACTTGGGAGTTGACTAAGCTTCCAAAGGAGAATAAACTCATCATTGCCATATGGGTTTTTAAGATAAAGTTGGAGCCAGATGGATCAATTGGCAAACAGAAAACAAGGCAGTACAACAAATAACGCTTTTCATGACGAAGCTTTCATGCCATCTAGAAAAAAAACTGAGGTTTTATTCCAAGGCACGCCATATATATGTATATTTAAAAAAACAACTTTTTGCCTTGGTTTTTATAAAAATCGGGGTGATATATCATTCAAGACATGCTTCGAATCCTAGCTAATGTACTTTATGTTTTTATTTGTTGTCAACTATAAAATAAATGATTTAATCCTTCGGCTTCTTTGATAACACGAGGGATAATCAGATTTTACTATAAAACACTTATTGAACAAATATTACCCTAACGTTATCTTACTTGTTGTTGTCCAACCGTCGAATGCATCCTTTTTTTAGAATGGATTGCAAAACTGAAAAAATGTTCGTCTACCTTGAAATACTATGATTTATTCCTAAAAGTCTTTATGTTTTTGTTGTTGTTGTTGTTGTTGTTGTTGTTATTGTTGTTGAAGGTTTTGAACAACTATGATTTATTCCTAAAAATCTTTACTGATGGATCGCAAGTGGTGAAATTTTTTTCCCCTAATTTTCGGAACAAACACCTAATTAGAAGTTGGATGCATTCCAAGCATGCAAATTGTATACGCTAGTGAAAGCAATGATAATGATAGCATCAATAATCAATCTTGGTGAATGCAGGTCTGACATTCAAGTGCAGATCTTTAGTGTCTTGTATGTGACTTGGACATGTTGTATTTTTAATATTCTGGTTAAACAATCTTGATATTCTGCGAAGATTTGTTACATACAATGTATTTTTGATATTTTGGATAAACATTTTAACGAGTAACCATTTAAAAAAATTCTAACCCCTCGATTTTGTTTTAAAACCGAGGGGTTAGAGTAAAATATATTTTTTTACAAAAATGATTACTTGCTCATGCTGTAATTTTAATACTCTGGGTAAACAATATGATATTCTGCAAAAATTTGTTTCGCACAATGTATTTTTAATATTGTCATACCCCAAAATTTGCCCACACTTTTTAGTGACAAAATTTTTCGAAATTATATTCAAAATTAGATTTTTATAAAATCTTGGGTTCATTTACATTGACATCCTGAATTTTATAAATATTCGATTTAAAGTTTATTTTAAAATATAGTAGTTTACTCTTAAATTGCTTATATTTTAATAAATAGAAAATGATGACCGATGCTTCATATACCTTCAATTGGCTTTTTACTTCAAATAATTAACATAGCACAGTTGGTAAGAAGGAAAGGCTTGCATATTAAAGGTTACGGGTACGAATCCCGCTGGGTGCATTTTATCAGTTTTTTTAACTATTTTTAATCTTTTTGGATCATTTCCTTTTTAGGAGTGGTTTTAACCTAATTCTATTCTATAAATAGGGCACTCTCCACCCTCTCTTTTCATCAACAACAATCAACAATTTTCTAATCCTCATTCTCACACTTTCATTCATACTTTTTTTAAAGTTTTTACACACGTTTTTTATCAAACACTTTTTACGGTTTTTAAATCTTGTTTTGGCCAATGATGACACCTGAGGCCATTCTTTTTCAAATAATTTTAAAATATTTTTGGCCGATGATTTTTATATGAGGCCCCCAATTTATTATTTTTTCAATGTTTTGCTTTCAGCCATATGATGGTAACTGATGGCTCTTTTCATCATTTTTTAATTGTATTATTATCATATTGTATACCAATAATATAATCCATTAAAGTTTTCCTTCAATTTCCATTACTTGCGTCAAATTCTAATAAATTTTCTTTTTACGATCTATGAAATTTTGTACGTATATATAATCCTCTAATTTTTTTAGATTTCATGGTACATACTAACTCACATATAAATCAGGTCTCATTCACAATTACCACACTTTTTGTTATAATCTTTCTCTGTGCATAAAATTTATATTTCGATGAAGAAAAAAAAAACAACTTTCACATTCAAGCTATTTTCAAACCAAATTCATATAACCATATCACTTTCATGCAATATTAAACATCTCCTTCAAAGATTTATCAAAAATTCTAACAAAATATACCCCACCTCTACTAACCAGCATCAAATCTCTTAACAAATACACCCTTTTCATTTAAATCCTCAATTCATAAACCTGTTAATCATACTTTCAACACTTAAACCCAAATCCAATCCAATAACATAACAATATTCATAAAAACTAATTTCAATCTATATCTCTTGCAGGTGAAAAAACAGAACAACGGTTCAAATCAAAATCAAAACAGAAGCAGAGAAGAAATCTGGAAAAGTATGAAATAAAAAAAAACTCCGACGCGGCTTCGATACATCCACCACCTACAGCCGCGCGGACACCTACTCTGATCAAACCCACCATGAGACCGCTGTCTGCAGCCACCCTCGCAGTGAAGCCCACACCGAACAACTATTTCATTCGCGTCACGGCTTCACGAATCCTTCATCTGCAGCTCGCAACATCAGTTCAGAACTGCATCGCAACGCGTCGGCAACATCCATCATCATAGCAATTCGATTCAACGACATCAGAGTCACGTGCCCCAACCAGTACAGAGATCTGTTACCGAAGTTTCATCAAACTCGCCCTCGAGCAATACCTCTTCATCAACAGAATCACATCATGCACAGATTCGAAGAGTTTTTCAGGTATTAATTTTGAGGCGTTGGATTACCTTCATGGGCGTTCACAAGTTTTACTTAATATTTTGTATTTAGTCGCATCTTTTTTACAAGTTATGTAATTGTCTATGGGTTGTAATAGTTTTAACTAGGATTTTAATTCCCGCAATCCCCATTTTTAATTATGTACTCCCCATCCCGAAGCCTTGTAATAGCGTAGGATTTTACCTTTCCGCTCTTTACTTTCTGCATTTTATAACTGCTATTTAACTGTTTAGATGTATGGCTTAGGATTGCATGTTCAAGATTAAAACCAATCGCTAGCTAATTAATAACTCAAGATAAATATATATCTGAATTCAACACACTTCTCTCCACACACTCACCTCTAGGGTACGCCCCTCTTGGTTGCCTTACGAACGAATAAAAAATGGTCGTGTCCCTCGAATATAGAGGTACCCAATAGCAAATTCCCCTCGATTAAAAATCATCAAAGATCATGGTCCCTCGATGAACCTCGAAATTGCCTACGAATACATGATCTTGACCCTCGATTGTTGCCTACGAAAAAAGATGATTTGTCCCTTCGAATTTACCAAAGGTACCTCTATCATGTTGCCTTCAAGGACCGTCGATGACCCTTCGATGTCCCGTATACGTCCAATAGATAAGACTACCTACCCACAAATGGTATGGTTAGTATTATCCCTTAAATGAAAGTTAAAAGTATAGGAGAGACCAAACATAGGGTAAGTAGCCTTCAGTTTGCTTGCTCAACATAAAAATACTTTTCACACTCTGTTTTTCAACATTGTCTTTTCAGATATCTTCAAATCAAATTGTTTCTCAAAACACACACACTTGCTTTTTCAAGCTTTTCAAACAAAACCAAACGAGCTAAGCAAACTAAGAGCCCGTAGATAACTACGGATGAAAAGGGTGCTAACACCTTCCCTTTTCATAACTTACCCCCCGAACTCTTTTTCTCAAAAGGTCTTTCCTGTACTTTTATACCTTTCCTAAATTGGACAAAATAAAAGTCGGTGGCGACTCTTGCTCACCGCAACATTGCTTGCTTAAAAATAAAAGTCAGTTCACCGTATTACAAATATTTTGGGTAAACAATGTAACCATTTTTTGTAAAATAAAGTATTTTACTCTAGCCCCTTGATTGTTTTAAAAATCGAGATAGTAGTTAATTATTTTTCACTATTTTAAATCAACATCCTTAAACAAATCTTTGTCGTCCATTTAAAGGTTATCAACGCTCAAGGATCCACCATTAGTGATCTGCGTGAAACCTAAGGGATGTCCATTATATAAGTTCTCTTACAATTTTGAAAATCTAAATGAAATATATGAAACCTAAGGAAACTTGGAAAAGTTCTCTTTGATAGATTACATGAGCAGAAAATCATCTGGGTTCAAGGTTTGTTCTATTAAATTTTTATTTATACAGAAAATATTTTAGATTTTAGATTTTAATTATCTTACCATTTTTTCACCATAAACAAATACATGCAAGATCCGTACATGAAAGAGTTTCCCAGAATATCAAGGAATTAAAGATCCAATATATGATCTTCATAGACAATTAATGTAATATTCTTTGTAAATGCTGTAACGGATTTTATTAAGAAAATTAATGTTATGGTAAACATTGTAACTAGGGGTGGTAAAACGGGTCGTGGCCCGTCGGGCCGGCCCGCGCATCCGCCACAAAATGGCGGGTTGGGTTGGGATTTTAGACCCGCCCCTCGCCAAAGTCCGCCCCGCTAAAACCCTCCGTCCGCCATTGCCCGCCCCGCCAATGCTCGCCGCCCGCCAAAGCCTGCCCCTCCTCCAAAATTACCTCTTTTTTAGTTAATTGTAGTAATTTCAATTCTTGATGGTTTATTTTATATATTTATTTGTAAATATATGTAATATTTTTTTAAGTAAAATCTGTTAAAAAATTGCTTTTATATAAAATTATTTTAAAAAATAAGTGAAAAAATTAATTAAAAGGTAAAAAAAAAACCTATTAATCTATTAAAAAAATGAAAAAAATATAAATAAAAATAGGCGGGCAAGCCCGCTGCTCGCCAACCCGCCATCTTGGCGGGGCGGACATGATTTTTATGCTCATTTCACTTGGCGGGCATGCCCGTCTCGCTCGTTTTTTGGCGAGCTTAAGGCGGGGCGGGCGCCGGTGCGGACGACCCGTTTTGCCACCCCTAACTGTAACACGATTTATTTTAAAAAAACTAATGACCTTTAGGTTTTTATGATAAACCGAGATAAAAAATGCGTTAGTTTTTATAAATAATAAAAGTGAAGAAACTGGGGTTTGAACCCAATCCATAATAAACTTTTACCTCTGTGTTTTAAAATCCGATGTGTTAAGTCATTATTTTTCATGACGCCCTTCGTTACCTCGATTCTTTTGCTGAGGTAAAATGCATTTTGCGTCCGACGTTAGAAGCGCTTTTTTGTAGTAGTGAGGTTAGTAGCTAGAGGATTTCTACAGAAATCTCGTTAAGACTACTTTGAAGTGTTTGCTCATGTAGCTAGACATAAAACAATCATATTGGTAATTGCTATAGTTGCAAATAAAAATTGGCCTCTGATGCATTTAGATGTGAAATATGTATTTCTAAACGGTCCATTACAAGAATAGGTATACGTGTCACAACCTCCTGGAGTTGTAAAAAAGAATCAGAAAACTAACGACCTCTCGGTTTCTGATAAACCAAGATAAAAAAAAGGCGTTAGTTTTTATAGATAATAAAAGTGCAGAAACTTAAGTTCGAACCCATGCCATGATAAACCTTTACCTCGGTGTTTTAAAATTCGAGGTGTTAAATCATTACTTTTCATGACGCCCTTCTGGTGTCAAATCTGACTCAGAGCTGATATGCTATTCAGGCTCTAATTGGTGCGGAGACAAAGTTGACAGAAGAAGTATTTTGGGATATTTTTTCAAGTTTCTAGGAAGTTCTGTTTCTAGGAAGTTCTATTTCTTGGGGCTCTAAGAAGCAACACGTGGTTGTCTTGTCAACTTGTGAAGCTGAGTATATTGCAAGTGCTTTGTCTGCGTGTCAAGCTGTTTGGATGATGAATTTATTACAGGATTTGAAGATTAAGGTGAGCAAACCTGTGAGGTTGATGATTAACAACAAATTAGCTATAAGCCTTGCTAAGAATTCAATGCTGCATGGGAGAAATAAGCACATTGACACGGAGTTTCACTATCTAAGGAATCAAGTTCAGAATGGAGGTTAGAAGTTGTGTACTGTAGCACCCAGAGACAACTTACAGATGTGCTGACTAAAGTCGTCAAGACTAAACATATCATAAATTTGAGGAATGAAATTGGGTGTTGTTGGTTTTAGCTTTGAATGTGAATTTAAAGATGGTGTCGAAGTGTAATTGCACATTTAGTATTTGTTGTAAGTTTGTTTTGGGCAAAGTTGGCCCAATATAGAATTTATTATATAATGCAATTTTACTTTATAATAGAAGATAAATCATTCATTGTAAGTGTTTTTCAATCGAGTAAAAGTTACTTATAGTTTCTCTCTTCCATCATCATCTTTAACATTGTACTCCAACATAAATGATTTAAACTCTCTAGTTTTTTCTCTACTGCTCCTTGTTCAGCAACAATTTTGCTTCTTAAATTATATTCTATATCTACCTATATTTCATTTTTTTAAAAATATTTTTCTTAATTATTAGTCTTTTAGTTTTAGAGCAGGAGGAAGCTAAAAGTTGAAGAAAAACATGAGAGGATCCGTTATTGTATAGAGGCTATTAGTTTCAAATTATTTGTTTGAGTCAATAAGGATAGAAAAGAAAAACTATAGAAAGAGAAATAAATGTGTCTTGAATAATATTTTCCAAATTGAGAGATAGATCATTTTTTAAAATAAAAAAAGATTAAAAAATAACTTAATCTAATTATAATGTTCAAATTAATTTGATGTACTGATAAAATATTCATTCATAAAAAGAAAATAATAGATAAATTAAATGAATCTTAACTAAATGAAATTATTTAGAAACATTTTTCATTTATTTGTTTGATTTAATTATTTATTTTTATAATTAACATTAATAATTTTTTCAGAAAAATTCCATACTAGATCGATGAACCTTTCCACATCTATACATACATAAAATGCGCCATCCCTGATTCCCTTCTATACTTCAGTACTTGAGAACCACTCTCCAAACCACGCGTCTTACACCGACAATTCTCTCTCTACACTCATAAATCAAACCCCTATTAATAAATAAAAATATTAAATACAACTAGTTAAACAATAACTAATCCCTTTTAAATTAACTAATTTCCACTTTCACCTTAATTCCCTTTCTCACCAAACCCAGATCAATCCTTCATTATCACAATTCACTACCAAAACAATGAAAGACACCAAACACGATCAAAACCGTTAACCAAACCTTCAATTTCCAATCCTCTTTTTCCAATGGCATTATCACCATCACCCATCACCATCTCCATCATCACTCTCTTCCTCCTCTTCAACCCAACCACATCTCAAAAAACCGAAAACCCCAAATCAACAACACAACCACAAACCAACTGTGAAAACCGTTGGATCCACATCAGAAAACTACCCTCAATCTTCAACCTAGATCTCCTCTCAAATTGCTCCGAATACATATTTCTTGACGATTTATGTCCTTTCTTAGCAAACCACGGTCTGGGTCAAAAAACCCATAACCGTTCACACAGTTGGTACCGAACCGACCCGGCCATGCTTGAACTCATCTTCCACCGCCGTATGTTGGAGTATCCGTGTTTAACGGAAGATCCGAATACCGCTAACGCCGTTTATCTTCCTTACTACGCTGGCTTCGACGCGCTCCGTTATCTTTACGGTCCGGAATATAACTCCAGCGAAGAACACGGTGTTCAGCTTTTTCATTTTCTCCAAAACGATAACCCGAACATATGGAACCGTTTTTCTGGTCACGATCATTTTCTGGTTATGGCCCGACCCGCTTGGGATTTTTCTCAGCCGTTGGATACGGATCCTCATCTTTGGGGAACTTCGTTTCTTGAGTTACCGCAGTTTTTCAATGTAACGGCTTTGACTCTGGAAGCGCGTGCTTGGCCGTGGCAAGAACACGCTGTTCCTTTTCCGACGTCGTTTCATCCGCCGAATTTTGCCTTGTTGGATTCGTGGATTCAACGTGTTCGTCGTTCGAAGAGATATTCTCTTGCGCTTTTCGCCGGTGGTGGAGGTTATTCGTCAACGCCGAATATCCGGCGGAGTATACGGATCGAATGCGATAACAGTAGCAGTAGTAGTAGGAATGGGAATTCACTTGGTTATGAGAAAATTTGTGATACTGTTGATTGTTCCAATGGTGTTTGTGAGCATGATCCGATTAGGTTTATGAAACCGATGTTAGGGGCGAATTTCTGTTTGCAGCCTCCAGGGGATACTCCGACTCGGAGATCGACTTTTGATGCGATACTTGCGGGGTGTATACCAGTGTTTTTCGAGGATTTGTCTGCGAAATCGCAGTATTCGTGGCATTTGCCGGAGAATGAGTTTGAGGGTTTTTCTGTTACTATACCTAAGGAGGATGTTGTGTTTAAGGGGTTGAAGATTCTTGATGTGTTGATGAGAATACCTAGAGCTAGGGTTAGGAGAATGAGGGAGAAAGTGTTGGAGTTGATTCCTAGGGTTGTGTATAGGAAGCATAATAGTTCTCCTGAGTTGAGGACTAAGAAGGATGCATTTGATTTAACCATTGATGGTACATTGGATAAGATTCGAATGAGGCTCCAGGAGCTTGATTTGGTTGTGTAATTAGATTTTTTTTTCCTTTTCTTGCTTTAGGTTCAGAATTTAAGCAATTGATGAATAGCCAATAGCATTTGTACTTTCCTTTTTTAAGTTGTGTTTTTGGCAATAATCAATAGATCTTGACATGAAAGTTAAGTTTACTACATGCCTTTTAAACAATTTTTTTCTTGATCATGCCATCAAGTGGAAGGCAGGGCAATTATATAAGGAAGCCCTTAGCCATATTTGGATGGTGCAATCAGATTTCAGTTTCGATGGTTTAGTTTCTTTTATAAGATCATAATCGGCCTTAAAAACTTTAAGTCTGGATCTTAATATGACCGACTGAAATGTGGCTGACTGCATGAAGTTTTATGGCCATTTGAACTTTTATTTGTTGATTGCTCATTTGAAATTCTAGGTTCTTTTTCTCTTTTATTGAGTAATTTCTAGTTTGCTTTACTACTCAACATCACAGGTTTCTTCTTACAGAAACTCCAGAAAGCAACAAAGCACCATATATTGTGATCAACAGTTGGTTATGTGTGTGGAGTTCGGAACATGTTAAAAATATCGCACAGGTGCTTCAGAGTGTTATATTGATAATATGTTGTAATTCTTCTCTAGATGTATTATATGGAATGAGTGTTTCTGCCCATTTGTTGGGTAACTTGTCTCTCTGAGCTAGAATGAATGAATGTTCCACAAATCATTCATGCTAGCATATTGTGTGGTAATTCTCATCTCAGGGATTGAGTTGTTAATTCCAGTTTATCATGGTTCTTTAAATTCTGAACTGAATATTCATCATAGGAGAAATGTGAAACGAAGATAAGACATGCTTTTGGCATTTCTTGTCATTTATCTTTTGGTATATTTTAGTATTTGAACATTGTAGGTAACTCAAAATATGCAGAAAACATTATAAATTAAAAACAATTCACTGTCATCATTTGATTTGGCAAGGTATTTAAAAGGACTGGAGAAGTGTGTATCTACTAGTGGTGAAGACTTGGCCTTGAGTGTATGTTTCTCTTGAAGGTCTCTTGTCCGAATCTTGCTAGATGCAAATTGTTATATAAAAAAAAAACTCTAAAAATTGTTATATAAAAAAAAAACTCTAAAAATAAGACTTTTTAGTATGTGTGTGTATATATATATAATAGGAATTAGGGAAGATAAGAATAACACAAGAATTGGTTATAACTGTTATTCTTTTACTTTTTCTTAAAACAAGATTATAAGTTTACAAGAATAACAAATAACCTCTCTCACCCTAAATTAGGATTTGCAGCTTAGCAATGATGAGAGACTAGTATGCTATTTATAATAAAATCTAACATACTAACTAATGGGCTTTTTACACAAGGCTCATTACACAAGTCAACTTAATAAACAAGCTAAGTTAACAAATTAGGGTTTAAACACTAAAATCTAATTTAACATGCTAACAACCCTAGCATCTTCGACACAAGCATGTGAACAACCTTCGACTTCATGCTTAATCCTGTCGAACCAAGAAGCTACCCTTCGACCATACTAGAGTTCGATCCAATATCTCACAATATATATATATATATATATATATATATATATATATATATATATATATATATATATATATATATATATATATATATATAAAGAAAATACTCTCTATAACCTAGGCCACTAAAGAAGAAGAAAAACCCGTCATCACAGATGGTGTCGAGCCTGTGGCCTTGCACTTTGTCTTGAACCTTGTCAGGTGGCTCTGGATCGAAATCCTTACCAGGACCTTCAAGATGTGCTTCATCCTTTTTAGCTTCGCATCATGAATTTTACCTCAGCCTCTAAGGTCGGTTTTAGTTTGTTTTCTGCTACATAAGCTGAAATCCATTTTAATGTCCGAGACTCACATCATCACTGAATTCACTCCCCCAACTAATTGGTTGGATATCTTTTGTTCCTCCATAACATAGATCTTCATTTCTCACGACCTGTCGATCCCACTGAAAACCTTGAGTGAGATACAAATATAAGGAACAATATGCATTATCAACTAGTGAGAATGAAAACCCGGCAGGATTGCATGTAGCAATGTTTGCCAAGTGTCGGTCGAAATGGAGTCTCTTGACATGATTAACCTCAACCATATAATAGCTTTGATCTGCTTTTACTTTTTCCATAATACCATCACTTCGCTAGATGGTAATCCTTTGGTGCGTTGAGGATGACACAACTCATATGCCATGGATCCATTCGCGATACAACAAAAAATTATAATTTGCTTTTGATTCGACCACCATGAACATGGTCGGTCTAGTGATTGTACCAATTGTCAAGTCAACCTAGATCACCCCTAGGTTTATGCCCACCTTTCCTTCATAATTGGATAAAACCATATTGTGTGGTTTCATATCCATGTCAAATTTTCCAATATTTTTTAGCATTGTATGTGGCATTAGATTAATTGTTGCTCCTCCGTCAACCAATATTTTGTTTATAGCCACGCTTTCTAACTTACCCTTAATCAAAAGAGGTTTCAAGTGATTTTTCATGGCTTCATCTGGCCTTTCAAAAAAAGCATTTTGTTCGTCGACACACCCGTTACTCATCACATAATAACAAACTGGCCTGTGTCTGGCCATTTCTATGTCGACGTTGTCCTCTGGCTCTTCGATTTTAGTAACATGATTATACTCCCTTGGGTGAACTGATACCACATTACAAATGATGTTTAAGGATGGCTCTGACCTCGTGTCGAAGTTATCCTTTAGTAGGTCATCTTTTGGAAGAAGCTCTTGCATCTTCTCCTTTTCTTTCTCAACTTTTTGAGACAATAATTTCCTCCCCACATGAACTTTCACTCTCGGCTCCTTAGATCGAGACTGGTTAGTGCTTGATTCGGCCATCATTTTCCCGGCTGCTTCTCTCTCATCCTTTTTCCTCCTTTGGAACCTTCGCCATTGGGAATGAGAGATAAGATTCTTCCCTTTATAGTTACTTGAACCATAGGTTTGTTGTTTCATAACCTGGAATTCTTTTAAATACTCCTATGAAGATCCTATGCTCACTTCAAAGTTTTTCCATTTCCCTTGGTCTTGATCCCTCTTGTGGATAGGCCTCACCCACTTATTTATAGGTGTATCTGTTGTAGGCTTGAAGGAAGCCTGCTTGTTGGGTCGAAGGCTTTGGCCTCCTTGTGGATGCTTCTTGGGAATCTCCCTTTTGTCGAAGAAGTAGAGGGCCTTTGTGTCCCTCTAATTGCGTCTTCGACCAGAACTCTAGAAATTTTCGATGTTCTTAGAAACTTTCTCGTCATAGACACTGCTGCACCTTGCGCACAACATGACTTCAGACCTTTTCTTCTAGTATCTGTACATGAAATCCACCAAATTTTCATCCTCTCTAGGATAGGAAATGTTTAGTTAGTCTTCTTTGCATTAATTAGTCTCTTCGACTTCCTTGTTAGGGAGACCATATTCACGTCCATACCGGGACCATCAGTGATCCTGATTTGTTGGAGTCGAACTCTGAGGCCTTCAATAGTCTTCATCATGTTAACTTCAGCAGACTTAATGTAATGAGCATAAAAAATTTGGAGAGGGTCAGCTTCGATCCTCATTTGGGACTTTGCCTTTTCGCCAAACTACAATCTCCCCACCTTGATAGCATTCTGAACCAAATCCCTAAAAATAAAACATTGAGAAGTTTTATGGCCCAAGAAGTTATTATACTTACAAAAACTCCTCTTTTTCCTTTCCTCTACAGGGGGTATTTTAGCACCAGGAGGTACTATCATCTGGCCATCTTTAACTAATAAATCAAAATTATTGTCATATTTAGTGACTCAAAAGTATACGTTTTCTTAGGAAACCGATCACCCTTTTTTGGTTTGACTGGGTTTTTCATATTTGAAGGTGTCAAAACTTTTCAAGAATAAGGCGGTCCTTGTTTTAATTTAGCGAGGTCAATCTCGCATTCGTCGAAATCCGATGGATCATTAAACGCCTCTTGATCGCCTTCGTCGACTTCGACATAGGCTATTCTTTCCTTTCCATTGTTCTTATTTGCCATAGCTTTTTCATTCTTTACGCGTTCTATCTATCGATTCCTATCAGCCAACTGGTTAATGTCTTTTAAATGTTGGGTATCTAACTTCTTCCTATTAGAATAGTCAAGGCCTTCAGCGGCCATTTCGATCAACTTATGCTCAGGCACTTGCGTAAAGCATCTAGCCTTGAGCAAACGAAACCTATTCAAGTAATCATATATTAGTTCAGTGAACTTTCGTTTAAAACTTGTCAATTTCTTCAAATTGATCTTCGTCTGTCCCATGTAGAATTGCTCAAGGAATAATCTTTCCAATTGAACCCAAATATGTATTGAATTCGGTGGAAATGTGGTAAACCATGTAAAGGCATTTTTTGTAAGAAAACTTGGAAAGTATTTTATCTTAAGATTTTTCGTTATTGACAATTTCGCTTGTCTCTATTAGGTATTTCGCTACATGTTCGACAGTAAACTCGGTAGTGTCCCTAGAAAACTTAGTAAACTTAAGGACTTTCCACCTAGGGGATACATTTGATTGCAAGATATACTCATTTAATGGAAAAGTGTAACTTGGCCTTTGAAGGCCAACATTAACCCCATATCGTGCCATGGTTCTTTCGACCATGGCTTCCAGATTATTATCTGCTGCCATCTCATCACATCAAATTTGATGTATGACTTCATCAGCATTTTGGTTTCTATTCACCATTATTATCATAGGTTCTCTCTCCCTTGGAATCTTTGGTTCCTGTCTAAGAGTTTCAATCCTGGGTTGCTCGACTGCCACCCCCTGATTCACCACTTTTGCCTGGGGTATAAGTCTTTGATTTTGTTGGACTTGGTTAGTGGTTAGGTCTTATTTGAGGGTTATCCCTAGGTTTTCTCTTACCCATTCCTTCTGAGGATGTGGTGGGGGTTGTGGCACCCCAAAAAACTCAGCAATGCGCGTCATTTGCGCTACCATTTGTTAGTTTGCTTGATTGGTGTTTTTGATTAAAGGGTTCAATATTGTGCCCATTTTTTGGGCAAACATTTGGACCATTTCATGTTACTTTCGCCCATTTGCTATCTTATTACTGCTGCAGAATTATTGGTCAAGTTGGGCATTTTGGAAGGAAATTCATTCCTAAATGCTTACTAATTTGACCCAAGTTGTCAACCGCGGACCCTGAACCATGCAATGGCGATGTTACTTTCATTATTGGCTCTGAAAACGTTGATGTGGTGTTGTGCAAATCAGCCATAAACAAAGTTGGCATACCATAAGGTTGTTTTCGTCCACTTACAGGCATAGTAAAACTTGGAGGGAAACATTACCCACTGTTGGGGGGTTAACTAGTGAACTTTGTGGCCTTATATAAGTCAAAATAGGTCCAGTGTGGACATTCGACTATACTAGTGTCGAACTCGCCGTGGATGGTGTAACATCAGACACAGGCGCTGAAACCGTAGTTCTCCCTGTCGAAGAGACTGGGGGTGATAATTCATTATTGTTTTGTGGATTTTGATTACTTGGCTGACTTTGATTTATCATTTTCCTAACATATCTCCTCTAAGGTATTTCTCTGTTGTTTGTGGCTAATTTATCACTCCTTGATCTCATTCAGTGAAGTGTAATCAAAGAAATAATGAAGATCTTTATAAAAAAAATTCACAATAACAAATCTTATAATCAAAAGCACTGGTCCCACTGGGCGTGCCAATTTCTTTACAGTGAAAATTGGTACACAACATATGGTCTCTAATAAAATAATTAACTTGCATGATCAACCAGTAAATCCTAGGACATGTGATTTTGTCCAAATTACGATTTTTTATATGAAGAACATTTCGATAGCATTCATACTTAGAGATTTGTTTGTTTCGAAAAATGGTTACAACGTACAAAATGTAAAAGGAATGTAATAGAAGAGTGTTAAAATAAAAGGTAAAGAAAAGTAAATGTTGGAAAGATAAATGAACTATAAACTAAAATGAAAAAATAATGGTGTTTACACGTACATTCTCGGCATCTCTTTTCTCAATTCACACAGTACTTTGAGTATTGTGAGTATTTGTACAATAAAATGAACACACAAATCCTAATGCTAAGATCTCTATATATACTAAATCGAAATAACTGTTATCAATTGTCTTTCCCCTAGAACATGACACGTTTTGCTCGACATGTCTTTCATTCATCTTGAGGCTCCACGCGTCCTTTGAAACTGCATAAGGACGAAACTCAGTTAATCCTCGTTTAAATTCAAAAACCCTCCGTTGAACGCAATGTGTTGTTTGTCGAATTGCATCTCAGACTTAGAAAATATTTATAAGTCCCATCCAACATCTCTCTCTTATGCAGATGTTGTTAGAACAAGATTTGTTCTGATCAATATTCTTAGTTTTGATGATAACAAGGATATGAATTTTGTGTGAGATAATGTGGTACTCTAATACATTGAAATTTCCCTTTCAGGAAATATATAAAGAGTATGCACAAATCAGCGCTCAGAAGCTTTGTCTCAGAAGGTTCAGCATGCAACATCAGAACATGGTCTGGCAAGACATCAGAAGATGGTCAAGGCAGAATCAGAACATGGGTCTATGGAAGCATCAGAAGAACTTGAGGTCAGAAGCAGAAGCACTGAAGTTCTCATGGTATCACGCTCAGAAGCACTTCAAGGTCAGAAGACAAGAAGATGCTATGCACCAAGCTGTTTGACTCTGATGATATTCAAATATTATATTCAAACATCAGATCAGAAGAAAGTACAGGTGGCAGGCTACGCTGACTGACAAAAGGAACGTTGGAAGCTATTAAAGGCAACGTCAGTAGACACAGCGTGAACAAGGCTCGAGGTAGTTGACAAAAGCGTGAAACATTAAATGCAAAGCTGTACAGAACACGCAAAGCATTAAATGCGCTCAACGGTCATCTTCTCAAACTCCTATAAATATGAAGTTCTGATGAGAAGCAAGGTTAACAACTCTGAATCAAATTCTGTGAATATTAACTTGCTGAAACGCTGTTCAATTCAAAGCTCAGAAACTTCATCTTCATCAAAGCTCACTACATTGCTGTTGTAATATATTAGTGAGATTAAGCTTAAACGTTAAGAGAAATATCACTGTTGTGATTATAGATTTTAAGAAGCATTTGTAATACTCTTAGAATTGATTACATTAATTTGTAAGTAACTAGAGTGATCAAGTGTTGATCAGGATACTCTAGGAAGTCTTAGCTTGTGTCTAAGCAGTTGTAATTAGAGTGATCACGTGGTGGTCAGGATACTCTAAGAAAGTCTTAGCTTGTGTCTAAGCAGTTGTTCCTGGAGTGATCAGGTTGTGATCAGGATACTCTAGAAGACTTAGTCGCGGACTAAGTGGAAAACCATTGTAATCTGTTGCGATTAGTGGATTAAATCCTCAGGTGAGGTAAATCACTCCGTGGGGGTGGACTGGAGTAGTTTAGTTAACAACAAACCAGGATAAAAATAACTGTGCCTATTGTTTTTATCGTTCAAGTTTTTAGACTACACTTATTCAAACCCCCCCTTTCTAAGTGTTTTTCTATCCTTCAATTGGCATCAGAGCGCCGGTTCTAAGGTGCAAGCACTTAACCGTGTTTAGAAAAGATTCAGGAAGAGAAAAACGCTTCAGTAAAAGATGGCTGGTGAAATTCCAACAAATCCAACTCCATCTACATCTGGCTCTGCTGAGCAATACAATGGTAACAATGGTTATACTAGACCACCAATATTCGATGGTGAAAACTTTGAATATTGGAAAGATAAACTGGAAAGTTACTTTCTTGGTCTGGATGCTGATCTATGGGATCTTTTGTTGGATAGTTACAAACATCCTGTTAAAGCTACTGGTGTAAGGCTCACAAGAAGCAAAATGAATGATGATCAAAAGAAAGATTTCAAGAATCATCACAAATGCAGGACTGTTTTGCTGAATGCTATCTCTCATGCTGAGTATGAGAAGATATCTAACAGGGAAACGGCCAATGACATATATGAGTCCTTGAAAATGACTCATGAAGGAAATGCTCAAGTCAAGGAGACTAAAGCTCTTGCTCTAATCCAGAAGTATGAAGCCTTCAAGATGGAGGATGATGAAGACATTGAAAAGATGTTTTCAAGATTTCAAACTCTGACTGCTGGATTGAGAGTTCTCGACAAAGGCTACACCAAGGCTGATCATGTAAAGAAGATCATCAGAAGTTTGCCCAGAAGATGGGGCCCAATGGTGACTGCATTCAAGATTGCGAAGAATCTGAATGAAGTTTCTTTGGAAGAGCTGATCAGTGCCTTGAGAAGCCATGAAATTGAGTTGGACGCAAACGAGTCTCAGAAGAAAGGTAAGTTTATTGCATTAAAATATAATATTAAAAAATGCACTAACGCTTTTCAGGCAAGAGAAGAAGATCCTGAAGAATCAGAATCTGAAGAAGAAGATGAACTGTCCATGATCTCCAGAAGGGTGAACCAACTCTGGAAGAGCAAGCAAAGGAAGTTCAGAGGCTTCAGACGTTCAAAAAGATTTGAACGTGGAGAATCTTCTGGTGACAGAAGATCTGACAAGAAGAAGGCTGTCTGCTATGAGTGCAATGAGCCTGGACATTACAAGAACGAGTGTCCAAAACTTCAGAAGGAGAATCCCAAGAAGAAGTTTCCTAAGAAGAAAGGTCTTATGGCAACATGGGATGATTCTGAATCAGAATCAGGATCAGACTCTGAAGGAGAGCAGGAAAACTTTGCGCTGATGGCGACAGAAGATGATGGATCATAATCTACATCAGAATCAGATTCTGAAGAGGTATTTTCTGAACTATCTAGAGAAGAGTTAGTTTCCAGTCTAACAGAGCTTCTTGAATTAAAAGCTCATCTTAGTATCAAATACAAAAAGCTGAAAAAGCAATTTGAATTTGAAACTAAGAAGCTTGAGTTGGAAAATTCTGAATTAAAAGAAAAAGTTTTAAAATTATCCAATAATGTTGGATCTCCTCCTGATTCAGAAAAATCCACTCCTAGTCTGAATCATATTCTGAAATAATATGATTTAAGTTTCAGGAAGTTCTTATCTAGAAGTATTGGCAGAAGTCAGCTAGCTTCTATGATATATGCTGTGTCTGGAAACAAAAGAGTTGGCATTGGTTATGAGGGTGAAATCCCATACAAGCTTGAATCTGTGGATGATATGAAAATATCATACAAGCCTCTGTATAACCAATTTAAATTTGGCCACTCCCATGATATTAAGCACACATCACATGCACAAAGTTTTCACATAACACACACCAAGAAGCATGTGACACAACCTAAAAAATATCATGGAAATCAGAACAAGAAGTATCATACTGTTCCTCCTGTTAAATATTTTGCTAAACCCAAGTTCAATCAGAACTTGAGGAGAACTAACAAGAAAGGACCCAAGAAATTGTGGGTACCTAAGGAGAAGATAATTTATGTTGCAGATATCCTTGGCGGCAAAGAGGACAGAAAGCAAAATGTCATGGTACCTGGACTCTGGGTGCTCGCGACACATGACGGGAAGAAGGTCTACATTCCAAGACCTGGTGCTTAAACCAGGTGGAGAAGTCAAGTTTGGAGGAGATCAGAAGGGCAAAATCATTGGCTCTGGAACCATAAGTCTTGGTAACTCTCCTTCCATAACTAATGTACTTCTTGTAGAAGGATTAAAGCATAACTTATTGTCCATAAGTCAATTAAGTGACAATGGTTATGATATAATCTTCAATCAAAAGTCTTGCAAGGCTGTAAGTCATAAGGATGGCTCAATCCTATTTACAGGCAAGAGGAAGAACAACATTTATAAGATTGATCTTTCTGATCTTGAGAAGCAGAAGGTGACTTGTCTTATGTCTGTTTCTGAAGAGCAATGGGTCTGGCACAGAAGATTAGGTCATGCTAGTTTGAGAAAGATTTCTCAGATTAACAAACTAAATCTGGTCAGAGGACTCCCAAATCTGAAATACAAATCAGATGCTCTTTGTGAAGCATGTCAGAAGGGCAAGTTCTCCAGACCTGCATTCAAGTCTAAGAATGTTGTTTCTACCTCAAGGCCGTTAGAACTCTTGCACATTGATCTGTTTGGCCCAGTCAAAACAGCATCTGTCAGAGGGAAGAAATATGGATTAGTCATCATTGATGATTATAGCCGCTGGACATGGGTAAAGTTCTTGAAACACAAGGATGAGTCTCATTCAGTGTTCTTTGAATTCTGCACTCAGATTCAATCTGAGAAAGAGTGCAAAATCATAAAGGTCAGAAGTGATCATGGTGGCGAATTTGAGAACAGATTCTTTGAGGAGTTCTTCAAAGAAAATGGTATTGCCCATGATTTCTCTTGTCCTAGAACTCCACAGCAAAATGGAGTTGTAGAGCGAAAGAATAGGACTCTACAAGAAATGGCCAGAACCATGATCAATGAAACCAATATGGCTAAGCATTTCTGGGCAGAAGCAATAAACACTGCGTGTTATATTCAGAATAGAATCTCTATAAGACCTATTCTAAATAAGACTCCTTATGAATTGTGGAAGAACAGAAAGCCCAACATTTCATATTTCCATCCTTTTGGATGTGTATGTTTTATTCTGAATACTAAATATCATCTTGGTAAGTTTAATTCTAAAGCACAAAAGTGTTTCCTTCTTGGATATTCTGAACGCTCTAAAGGCTACAGAGTATACAATACTGAAACATTGATTGTAGAAGAATCAATCAATATCAGGTTTGATGATAAGCTTGGTCTTGAAAAACCAAAGCAGTTTGAGAATTTTGCAGATTTTGATATTGATATATCAGAAGCAGTAGAACCAAGAAGCGAAGCTGCAGAAGCTGGCAGTCTCAGAAGCAATGGATCAGAAGATCAAGTTGCTGCATCTTTAGAGAATCTGAGAATTTCTGAAGAACCTTCAGTCAGAAGATCACCTAGACTTGCTTCAGCTCATTCAGAAGATGTGATCCTTGGGAAGAAAGATGATCCCATCAGAACAAGGGCATTCCTTAAGAACAATGCAAAATGTCAATTAGGTCTTGTTTCTTTGATCGAGCCAACTTCTGTTGATCAAGCTCTAGAAGATCCAGACTGGATAATTGCCATGCAAGAAGAACTAAATCAGTTTACAAGGAATGATGTATGGGACTTGGTTCCTAGACCAAAAGGATTTAACATCATCGGTACTAAGTGGGTTTTCAGAAACAAGCTAAGTGAGAAAGGTGAAGTGGTAAGAAACAAAGCCAGACTGGTTGCTCAAGGTTATAGTCAGCAAAAAGGAATTGACTACACAGAAACCTTTGCACCAGTGGCCAGGTTAGAATCTATTCGTCTATTAATTTCTTTTGCCACTCAACACAACATCACTCTTTATCAGATGGATGTTAAGAGTGCATTCTTAAATGGTTACATAGATGAAGAAGTTAATGTCCATCAACCTTCTGGTTTTGAAGACTCCATGTCTCCAAATCATGTTTTTAAATTAAAGAAATCATTATACGGATTGAAACAAGCTCCCAGAGCTTGGTATGAACGTTTGAGTTCTTTCCTTCTGGAAAATGATTTCACTAGAGGAAAAGTGGACACTACTCTCTTTTGTAAAACATTTAAAAAGGATATTTCAATTTGTCAAATATATGTTGATGATATTATCTTTGGAACATCTAATGCTACACTTGGAAAGGAGTTTGCTGAGTCTATGCAGGCTGAATTTGAAATGAGCATGATGGGAGAACTCAAGTATTTCCTTGGGATTCAAATCAACCAAACTTCCGATGGAACCTATGTTCATCAAACGAAGTATGTGAAAGAACTTCTGAAGAAGTTTAATCTTTCTGAAAGCAAAGAAGCCAAAACTCCTATGCATCCAACATGTGTACTGGGTAAGGATGAGGTAAGTAAGAAGGTAGATCAGAAGTTGTACAGAGGTATGATTGGATCTCTTCTATATCTAACTGCTTCTAGACCTGACATTCTCTTTAGTGTTTGTTTGTGTGCTCGATTCCAATCAGATCCAAGAGAATCTCATTTAACAGCGGTTAAGAGAATTCTAAGGTATCTGAAAGGTACTACTAATGTTGGTTTAGTTTACAGAAGATCTAAAGATTACAACTTAGTAGGATTCTGTGATGTTGACTATGCTGGAGATAGAATAGAAAGAAAGAGCACTTCTGGAAGTTGTCAATTTCTTGGAAGTCATCTGATCTCATGGTACAGCAAGAAGCAAGCTACTATTGCCCTCTCAACAACAGAAGCAGAATATGTTGCTGCTGCTGGTTGTAGCACACAAATGCTCTGGATGAGAAGTCAGCTGGAAGATTATCAGATATATGAGAGTAACATTTCTATTTTCTGTGATAATACTTCTGCTATATGTTTATCTAAGAATCCTATTTTACATTCAAAAGCTAAACATATCGAGATTAAACATCATTTCATAAGGGACTATGTTCAGAAGGGTGTTATATCTTTAAACTTTGTGGATACAGACCATCAATGGGCTGATATCTTTACAAAACCCCTTGCTGAAGATAGGTTTAAGTTCATTCTGAAGAATATCAGTATGGATTTATGCCCAGAATGAGAAGATGAGAAGATCTTATGTATGAGTATCTTCTGAAATGAAATTGGATTTTTGTTTATAAGAAGTTCTGATTGAAATCAATTAGAAATTGTGATTCAGTTATTACTAACGTTTCATTGTCTAAGTTGATTCAGAATCTCTTTAAAAGCAAAACAGCTGTAACTGGCTATCCAGATGGTAAACACGTGTTCATTATTCCTGGACAAGCGTGCGTGCAGTTGAGGGGACGTCTACTTAGGTAACTGTGCAAATCTCGTCTTTTGTCATTATTATCTCTCCTCACGTCAAATAACATTAAATGTTATTCATCATTTCTTTTATTGTCCTTCTTTTCTTTTTTATATTCCTCGAACGTTTCCCTCTTCTTTTTCCCTCTATTTATTCCGTCTTTTCGTTGCATTTTTTTCATAAGTCTTGGCTCTCTTTCCCCTTCTTTTTCTCTCTTGTCCAACAAAGTTTTTCTTTGGCATAAACCCTAGTTCATTTATCTTCAACCTAGCGTTCATCATGAATCCTTTCAACTCAATGAGAACGGATGGAAGGGTTATTCAGTTACAGGATGTGAAGCATATCTTGGGATGGCTCTCCAAGTCTCTTTCAAGACAAATCTCTTCTTCAATGCTGTTATCAACATTTATCCAAAGGAAGAAGACCTTATTGAGTCACTGGAGCCCGTTTGCAACATTAGCTCCCTGTCTATGAACTGTCCCTCACTTCCTCTTTGGTCTCTTGGATCTCTCCTACAGTGGAGGTTCTAGTCTGGACAGGCATGAAGAGTTTTCAAGCTTCCATGGCTGAACAAACTGAAGACCAGAGGGTTCTTGAGTTGTTTGCGCAGTCTTTGCGTAGGATAGAGTCTTAGGCTAGGGTTGTAGCTCTTAAGTCTTTGTAGTTTTCTTTCCTTGTTGCATCTGTTTTTCTGCATTCCTCTTTTGTAATCCTTCTTGTTGATATCAATGAAAAGTCATTTATGTTTCTTTCCTTTTGTCTCTTGCGTTACATCTGAATCTTTTATGCTTTTTGATGTTATGACAAAAAGGGGGAGAAAATATATGATAAATGATCTAATTAATATTATCAGTTACCGAGTAAAAAGACCCCACATTTACTAACAGAAGCTGCAAGCTTCATATGTTTTTAAGTTGTGTTGTTGCAGGAATCAAAGATTCAAGATCAACATAAGAAGCAACGAGATGAGCAATGAGATGATGAAGCAACTCTTTAGAGAATCAAGCTCTTGGATTCTTGAAGCAAGCTGAGTGCTAGGAAACTTCAGAATCAGAAGCAAAAAGGAAGAATGATCAGAAATTCTGATAATAGAATATGATCCAAATCATTGTCTATTTGCTCTGATACACTGTCTATTGGATCTGATATATTCTATATGGCTTATATGGCTCTGATACATATTTTGTGTTCTGATACACATCTTATGTTCTAACTCATTCATGCTGACTTTTGTCGTTTAGTTTTGTTCTGTAACATTTCAGGATGTAGAGATGCTCTGATGATGCTCTGGTACATTCAACAATGTTCTGATACAATCTAGCATGAAGTGATGTAAGAAGAAATTCAAAGCTCTGAAGCTATCCGAGGGAAGCAGAAATCAGAAGCTGTGAATGTTCTAAAAAATCCAGAAAACTCAAGTTCTGAAGCTGTCCTAAATGGAAGCATGAATCAGAAGCTGTGAATGTTCTGAAGATCAAATAAATTCAAGTTCTGAAGCTGTCCTAAATGGAAGCAGGAATCAGAAGCTATGAATGTTCTGAAGATCAAAGAAATTCAAGTTCTGAAGCTGTCCTAAATGGAAGCAGGAATCAGAAGCTGTGAGTGTTCTAGGGATCTAAAGAAATTCAAGTTCTGAAGCTGTCCAATGGAAGCAGAAGTCAGAAGCTATGAATTATCAGAAACAAGAAGCTTATGTGATCGTCTCTACCGAAATAATCAGGGAAGTCTTTTATTATTAAAGTTCTTCGAGTATTTATTTCAGGGGGAGATTATTCATCTCAGGGGGAGAATGTTAATCTCAGGGGGAGACATATTCACATGCTTATGCTATAGCTGTGTAATTTGTCTTTAGCCGTCTGCTCTTTCTGATCGCAAATTCATATCATTTATATATGTTTTTGTCATCATCAAAAAGGGGGAGATTGTTAGAACAAGATTTGTTCTGATCAATATTCTTAGTTTTGATGATAACAAGGATATGAATTTTGTGTGAGATAATGTGGTACTCTAATACATTAAAATTTCCCTTTCAGGAAATATATAAAGAGTATGCACAAATCAACGCTCAGAAGCTTTGTCTCAGAAGGTTCAGCATGCAACATCAGAACATGGTCTGGCAAGACATCAGAAGATGGTCAAGGCAGAATCAGAACATGGGTCTATGGAAGCATCAGAAGAACTTGAGGTCAGAAGCAGAAGCACTGAAGTTCTCATGGTATCACGCTCAGAAGCATTTCAAGGTCAGAAGACAAGAAGATGCTATGCACCAAGCTGTTTGACTCTGATGATATTCAAATATTATATTCAAACATCAGATCAGAAGAAAGTACAGGTGGCAGGCTAGGCTGACTGACAAAAGGAACGTTGGAAGCTATTAAAGACAACGTCAGTAGACACAGCGTGAACAAGGCTCGAGGTAGTTGACAAAAGCGTGAAACATTAAATGCAAAGCTGTACGGAACACGCAAAGCATTAAATGCGCTCAACGGTCATCTTCTCAAACGCCTATAAATATGAAGTTCTGATGAGAAGCAAGGTTAACAACTCTCAATCAAATTCTGTGAATATTAACTTGCTGAAACGCTGTTCAATTCAAAGCTCAGAAACTTCATCTTCATCAAAGCTCACTACATTGCTGTTGTAATATATTAGTGAGATTAAGCTTAAACGTTAAGAGAAATATCACTGTTGTGATTATAGCTTTTAAGAAGCATTTGTAATACTCTTAGAATTGATTACATTAATTTGTAAGTAACTAGAGTGATCAAGTGTTGATCAGGATACTCTAGGAAGTCTTAGCTTGTGTCTAAGCAGTTGTAATTAGAGTGATCACGTGGTGGTCAGGATACTCTAAGAAAGTCTTAGCTTGTGTCTAAGCAGTTGTTCCTGGAGTGATCAGGTTGTGATCAGGATACTCTAGAAGACTTAGTCGCGGACTAAGTGGAAAACCATTGTAATCTGTTGCGATTAGTGGATTAAATCCTCAGGTGAGGTAAATCACTCCGTGGGGGTGGACTGAAGTAGTTTAGTTAACAACGAACCAGGATAAAAATAATTGTGCATATTGTTTTTATCGTTCAAGTTTTAGACTACACTTATTCAAACCCCCCCTTTCTAAGTGTTTTTCTATCCTTCAGATGTGACTTCGACTAAAAACTTCTAGCAGACTTTCTTGTCGAAAGCTCATAGTATTGTCTAAGATATTTTTTCTTTATTTATAACATTAAGTCAACCTTAACGTCGAAAACTTCTAGCTAACAATTTAATGCATTCAAAAACACAATTGTGCTATTACTCTCTAATTATTGTTGTTATTATGATATCATTGTTTTTCGACTAGTATTTTATTTTTCTTGAAAAAATAACCTTAATGACTTTGTTGCCTTGTGAATGACGTCTAGGTCGGGGTAGTTCTAGATGTCATTTATTAACCCATGTAGATTGGAGATAGAATACTGCTAATTCATTTAAACAAGTTGCTCAAGTGAGTCATGACTCATTACCTAAATTCTTTCATCATATTAATGATTGTTTCTGATCAAGCACTTACTTTGCCTTCTCAATAGGTTCAAGGCACTGTTGAACTTGGTCATCTTTTAGCATAACATAGCTGAAATCAATTACCGATAACAAATTTTCCACTCTAGATTTCCCTACAGTCATTTCCCTTTCAATAGGCTCTACTAGATTAGTCTTTTCTTTACTGGACAGTAAATAATCTAAACCGGGTAAAATGATGTTATTTTTTACCAAACTAGAAATATTTAAGGCACTCTTTTTGTTCTGCTAAACGGCGATGTGGCTTAGACGTTATCATCAACTTTGGCTCTTTTACTTGTCCTATGCTGTTTTTTGGTTCCTTGTTTCAAGATCACACCAATAAGTTACTGTTAATTAATTTGCTTGTAATAAAGAAACAAAAGCTTAGAACATCTACAAGAGACAAAAAAATTAGTAATATTTGAGTGAGTAAATGAGTAGCTTTAAACAAAGTAAAAATAAAAATAGAAAAAAAGTGAAAAAAAATGGGAGAATAGATTGAGTGAATGATTTCGGAGGGCAGAGGAAAGCAGCATCAGTGTGTTACTTCTTCTGTCATTGTCACATTATACTTTCATAGCCATTTTCATCTCTCATTCTCACTTTCATTTTTTCATTTCAAATTTTCTAATTCCCTCTCATTCTCACACATTCTCTCTAATGGATGCTGCTACCTCACAACCATTGAAGTATCAGGTAAAACTATCTTCCTTCAACTCTAGTCTCACAATCTTTTCTTTGTTTTGTTTTGTTTTATAAGCTAAACTTTGTTTCTGTTATATGTTTCTCAGACATGGCTTTTGAAAGTTTCTATCCATTGTGAAGGTTGCAAAAGAAAAGTAAAGAAAGTTCTACAAAACATTGATGGTACTTCATTTCTTCTATTTTTTCTTCTTCTTCTCATGCATGGAAAGATTTAAACTCAAATTTCACTGTTATAAACCCAAAACCATATAATGTAAACAACTGTATGGTTTTGTGCTCTAGCATGCACAATGCAGCACCCGGCCGGACACCTCAGATTCATCAACGTGTCTGTGTCTATGTCAGACATTATGTTAGTGTTGTGTCTAATATCTTTGTGTTTTTGATTCATATATTTTCTGGTTTTGCATTGCAGGAGTATTTACTACAACAATTGATCCGCAACAGCAAAAGGTAACAGTCACAGGAAATGTTGCTGTTGAGACTCTGATAAGAAAACTGGCCAAAGCTGGAAAACATGCTGAGGTTTTGCCGGTGAATCTTCCTGCAAAAGGTAAAGATTCCAACAAAGGTAACAACAGTAACAAGAGTGAACAAAGAGACAAAGAACAAAAGAAAAACAACTCTTCAGAAAATAGTACTGAATCCAACCATAGTTCTTCTGTCAAAGACAAAGTAGTTGAAAATGCTGAAAAATGCATGGGTGAAAAAAACAGTAATAAGACAAAAACTAAGGTGTCGCCGGAAAAGTCGCCGGGAAAGTCTCCGTCCAAGTCTCCGGCCAGTTGTAAGAAACCGGAGAAGGACAACAAGGCTGGAGGTGATTCTGGGAAGAAGAAGATGAAGAAAGTTGGTGAAACTGGAACTAAAACAAGAAACAATGGGTTGAGTTCAGCATCTAATGGTGGACCTGCACACACTGGATCAGGATTCCATAGTCCAGGTAAGGTTGTGGGGCAAGTGAATCTCAGCCCTACACGTCAGCAGCAACCGTACATGATGTACCCAGAAACGTGTTATCCTCCTTTGGTACAACAATATGCAGCATACAACAGATTATGTCCCATGGGAACAATGGATTGTCCTTCTTACTATGTTCCACCATTGCCCTACATGTGTTCAGGCCTTGATCGTGACTCTTATCAGTTTCAATCTGGACCGTTGATTCCCTTTGAATTGTTCAGTGATGAAAATGCAAATGGGTGTTTTATCATGTGATGTTGCACTTTTAGCTGGTTTTGTTTGTTCTGTTATAGGATAGTTTTGTTGTGTTATGGTAATTTTGTAATTGAGGAAAATTTAGCTTTTGTGTTATGGTAAATGGATGATTTTACATTTAGAATTTGTTTTTTTCAACACTGAAAATGCTTACAACTTTAGCTTACTTTGATTTTGGACCAAAATGCTCACCACTTTAGTAGCTTTTTTTTTCAACACATGCACTCACAAGTTTACTTATTAGAATCTACTTAATTTGGACGTGAGAACCAATATTGGAGAAATTGTGCAATAATAACTTATTTACTACTATGAGTCTATGACTGGGAGAGCTTTTGATTGAACCGTGATCAGTGCCGTATTTGATTGCTGCTTTTCCGGGCATGGATATATTTACTGGTTTTCTAACTACCTCGTTTTCAAGAATGTAATTAAATAATCTTTTTTGAGGAAAATAGATTCATATGTAGTTAAAATGACAAATTATTTAGTTCTAATGTTGTACAAATGTGAGGATATATGACATTTGTTTATCTAATCCTGATTTTTTTTGTGTTTAATAATGAATCTCAATTGTATTCTTCGAAATCACTTGAACCACGCATAACGCATTCACTCATTTGAAATTTTAGTGATTAAGATCTAATGGTTCACTAAAACTCAAAATTTTATTTTTGTTCTATAATTCAAATCTCAAATTTAAATTTAAAATGTCTGATCTTGATCGAACAGTCTTTAAAGCCCTAAAAGGGTGCATATGTGACTGCAGTGAAACACGATCACTCAATTACTTTGCTTTGAATAAAGCAGCTAGCACTTGAATCAATGCTGGTTGATAAACAAACTAATGATTTTATAATGAAAGGGTGAGGCCACAATTAATGTCTCCTCTATATTTTTCATGTTGTTAAGTTAAGCCCCCCATGTGAGTGGTTCAGCTTGTGGACCTAAACCATTGTGAACATCAATGAAATAAAGTGGAAAAACAAAAGTATTAAAGGAAGAAGCATGTGTGAAGTGTAGTCCATTATCAGAAGCTTGAAGCCCGAGAAGATAAAAAGGTGATGATGCTAGGTGAAACAAACAAGCACTATTACATTGAAGTGAAGTGGAGGAAACAAAGAAACAAAAAATACAGATCATAATAGGACAATGTCTTTGAATTGATAAAGAAAATGTTTTATTTTTTATATACAAACGAAATGTAAGTTGTTCTCGGCTGTCTGCAAGGCCCAATAAAATAAAGATCCAATTGCCACTTTGAGACAATATAGTTCATGTCACGGTTCAAGAGAGTCCAATTCTAATGGACACTTACTGTATCAGAGAGCTACACCACTGTGTTGAGATTTCACCTCATCGGTTCATCAACAATTGGTTCCAAAAAGGAACAAAAATAAATAGGAATGTCACACATATAACTATTAGTTATGGTTCAAACTTAAGGTGACAGATGAAACTATAAAATAAAATAAAAAAAGACTCGTACAAATATGAATACATATATTTTACATATAAAGGACTAAATGTTTTTTGTAAAATGGCATATATATACACACTTTCAATACCATAAATTTATCCTACTAAAGAGCATTCATTGAAAAGCTATTTACATACAAGCTTACACACAAGTTATCTTTGGACAATTTCATATGCATTTGGATTTGGTGCAGTATCTGTGTCACGCAGTTTTCGATTTCGACTCTGATCTCAAATTAACGGTCTAGGCTGATTTAAACAGAATTTGTTGCAGTGTAATCTAAACTGTCATATCTCATATTAACGGTCGAGATTGAAAACTGCATCATATCCTAGTTTGTCTTAGATGCAAGTTGAAGCTTTTGAAGTCCGTTGATTCATCCCAAGCATGATCACTATTACAGTAACATCATCATGGTACTTTCTTCTCCTTCCGGCCGGAACATTCATCAACTCTTCCATGCTGAAACCTGCACGAGATTTACTCGTCAATACAGCGCATAACAATGTACATTCGTGCGTGCAAACTTTAAAATTAGCATTAGATAGAGAAAAACTGACCTGCAGAATCAGCTGCTCTAGCTACAAGTTGCTCTATGAGAAACTTTGCAGGATCCCCAAAAGGATTGCTTATGATGTAAGACTCAACAAGTGTCACCGCCTCTTCATTGCTGAAAAAGTCGAATAAACCATCGCTCCCTACTATAACAAATTGATCGGAGTTTGAGATTTTATGGACATTTAGTGATGGTTGAGTGGAAACATATGGTGGGCTCGTAAGGTCGCGAACTCTAAGGATTCCCATCAAAGCATCATTCAGATTTTTCTGCAACGGAATGATAATAAACACGGGTCTAAGTGTTTGAGAGTTTATGAAAATATCTTAAGACCTGTTGTTTTTAACCACATTTCTTCTTGAAACGATTAGTTAAACTGTTTATCGAAATACACTGAAAAATGTAAAAGAGAATACAAAGTACAAACCTTTTTTAAGTAGCCAACTCCGAATGCACGAGTGACCTTCAATTTACCTTTCACTTTTCCTGCTATGACGACCTTAGGATCATCAGGATGTTCAGCAATGAGTCTAGCTTTTTCAGCTTCGTTATCGACGGTGTGATTATCTGTAAGCTGTATAGTCTCGAGTCTTTCAGTCTTACTCATTCTGTCATCGTTACTGCATGTCGCCAATACTGCTCTACTGTCTCCAAGATTCAATGTATACAAATCATTACCATGAAGAAGCAAAAGCAGAACACAAGATCCAATCGAAACTAAATCCGGACGTTCCACCATTTCCTGCTCAACCATGTATAAGAAATCGTTCTCAGCCTGACTGAGAGCATGTTCGAGGCTATCAAGTACTCCACGCGAAAAAGACTCGCGCGATGTGCTTGACTGAGAACGACCCTCGTGACAATGAAGACTATCGTCCAACTTATATCGAAAGAATTCACCCAAATCCGCGTGATTGGAAGCTGCGGTGGAACCTGGCTCCAATTCCCAAATTAACTTATCTAGATAAGATATGATGGTGTCGTAAAGGGTACCTGCTAGAAAATCAGCAGCATCTCTTCCATTAAACCCGTCATAAATTGCGCAAAAGAGCCAGCCATTTTCTTCAGAACAAACCGCTTGAACTCTATCTTCGCCTGCAGCTCCTCCTGCTACTTGAACTTCAGTGGCAATAAGAAATCCGTCGCTACTGGAACGATCACTCGCAGATTTCAACTCGTATTCAAGGCTGTCACTAGCAGTTGATGGACTGCAACTAAGGTAAGAGAGACTATTTGGGAGGGAAGACGATAATCTATCCAACCGTGAATGACTTGGCGAAGAAGGTACTCTACGAAACGAATTAGGAGAGTCCCAACTCGGAAGGATCTCTCCACCTATCTTACCATTGCAGATGTTTGTGTTGGCTAGTGTAGCATTTGCACTTAAGGCTGCACCAGATAAACAAGAGAAACTACTTGTTCTACGGATTTCGGTGATCTCGCTAGAAATACCTCTATCATTATTGCATTTGTAACCAAAAGTTATTTTAATTTCTCCTTCAGGACTAAGCATGTTTCTCTCCTGCATTCAAAAATCCATTCTCAATACTATCAACATCACTAGGACTATATCAAAATAATTTCACAACACACAAATACACCCTGTGATGTCCTAAAAAGTAGCCACTTTATCATATAGAATAGAAAACATGAATCAAAGATTTCTCAGCTATAAAGCACAGATACAGACACAGACACAGAAATCAGACACAGCACAGACACGGTTTTTTTCAGAGGTGTCGATGCTATAGAGTTGCTCAGATTATGTAAAAGGTCTCAAATTATACATGAATGAAAGTTCATAACAAGATAAGGCAAACAATGATAGTCCAAATCATGGTGATAGCACAAAAGATTAAAAGAAAAGGAAAGAACAAACACTTACCTCAGTTATTAGCCTAAGATGAGATGATGATGATGAAGTGAAGACAAAGTAGGATAAAAGAATTGTTGAATTCAGAATGTGGCAAGCTATACAGAAAGAGAGAAGAGAAATTGTGAGTTTATATAGAAAGGGAGAGAGAGTGGGAGTGTGACTTAGCAAATCACAAAGGTGAAGAGAGCATAGAGAAAAAATGTTTTGGTCGTGTGAACCAAGAAGTGGAGAATATGTGTCAACATTGAAACACAAGAGGGGCATAGACTTGAAGTTAGATTTAGTAGTTCTCTATTTTGTCGTCTTTGTTATTTACAAAAAGAATCACTCGGTTTCTTTGAGTTTCATTTCTACACGTTAGTTACCTACTAAATTTTTAACAATCAACATCCAAGAAAACTTTTTCCTATTTTCAGCTTCACACCCACTTGGCCACTTCTTCCTTTGTGTTTTATCTATGTCTTCTCTTGTTATCTCTCGCTTTCTAATTACTAATTTTGGCTAACAATGTTGCCTCATGTTTTTTCTTTTTCTTTTGTACTTCTTATTTTTGAAACACACAAATTGGAAATGAGTTGAGTAAAAAATAAAAGTTCTTTGTTCTAATTTTGCTTAAAGTTCAAGGGAGAAAAAAAAGGAAAAAACATCTTTTAGTACGGTTGATTATTCCGACAAGCGGCGTAGTTGTGGCCGTGGAGGTGCTCTTGCAAAATGATGGCATTTGCGACGGTTCATAAGGTTGGTTTGGTTCTCAAGTCCATCCCTTCAGTAATTTGTCGAGTTTTGAGCTCAATTTGAATTTTTAAAGTTTTAGAGTTATAAATATAATGCGATGTCCCTTATTGCGCAATCTTTAGGATTATATACAAAAATAAAAAATACTATAAACACCTTAGGTTTGTATAATTCATATACACAAAATTGATTAGATTGAAAATTATATTAATAGAAAATAGAATTTATTCTTGTGAACTTTAAACACTCATATTTTTATAACTCATCCTGTAATATTATGGTTGATTGTCATGGTTTTTTCTTAAAACTTGTAATTTTGTATATAATATATTTCTTATTATAATTGTTTTCAAATTCATACATAATATAATATAATATAATATGAAGTAATATTTTCGATGTGAAAGAGCGGGATAGACATGCAAGTTTAACTCTCCACCGCCCAAATTAACGAGAGAATGGTATGTAATGTGAATCTAAGAATGGATTTGAATATCTCAAATGGGGTTTTTTCTCCTTATATATCAAGAGCAGTTGAAATCGATCGCGTGATGCGGAGAGCTGTACGAACAGTCGTTTGATTGAATTGGACGACGAAGAATGTGTTGGAGGGAGCAATGTTCTGCTTCTGGACAGAGTGGAGGTCTACCTTTTCGTTGGTCTTTTTTACTTGGAGTTTGCTCTTTGGTTTTTTTCCATGACCCTTCCAAATAGTGCAGAACAGTTGACCCCAAGCCTTTGTTCATACAATAGAATGAGGGTTTTACCATGCACGTATTTAGACCAGGTGTTAGCAAAAGTAAGTGAACATTCTTGACGGGACTTCATTAGCATTAGGTACAGATACATTAAACGTCTTTCTCTTGATCAAAGTCTTGACGCGTCTCCCTATGTCTTACGATAATGATATCATATTTATATCTGGATACACAAGTACTCTGAGTAGTTCAGGATAAGATATTAACCTTTAATTGTGTGGTTCGCGCTTCCCAATGTAATGGATCTCACCGTTCACCCATGTTGACCTTTAATGATATGGTCTGCGCTTCCCAATGGAATGGTGTGGTTCGTGCTTTCCAATGTACTGTGAACATGCCTTTTGAACTCTTCTCATATCTCGCCTGCAACATCTTCTCTTGCGGCCATTCTTTATACATTGCTTTTGGTATCTGATATACTCGTGTCGGTCTTTTTCTTCGAATCTGCAACGCGTTGGCCATCAAATTTATTTATTCAAGGTAATACCCATGTCATCTTCTCTTATATTCTTGCTTTCCTCATTAAGGTTTTATGGTAAAAAGATTACGGGATTTCCGGTCTTTCTGTGTTGCATTTTGATAAACCTCCTTACCATAGATGTGCTTTGATAGTGATGTCAAATTTGTCTTTAAATTTACTCCTTTGAAATTGCATCTAATGAGTTGGGCTTACGTCAAAATATTTTAGTATTGGTGAGAGTACAAGAAGAAATTGCCGACCATGACACTTTTCTTCCATCTCTTTAAAGCTCAACGCAGCTCTTCCAATTTAGCGCGAAGTCGAGGACTGATATCTTTCAGACAATGTACCTAGATGTTTGACGTTTACTCAGAGAGTGTGAAGAATTTTAAGGAGAATTGCTAATCGGTTACTCTTCCCATCAAGATGGCTCATGCTAACTTGTGTATCATAGAACCCGGGCCACCTTATCAATGTTCAGATCAATTCTGCAAGTTTTGGCGTCAGAACCATTTTTTACAGACTCTGATATACACGTCTATAAGATGAATGATTTGTCTAAAGAAGATATTTATCTGAAGAGGCAATTGATGTCTTTCTTCATGGATTTGAGTTTTGTCGATGAGGTTACCCCTTCTAAAGTTGTGTCGAAGAACTAGAAGAAGTGGACACCAACTTGAAAGAGGATAGGCGGATTATTTTTGGTCACGGGTAATCCCCTTTTTCTTAAATGTTGCTTTGGTGGCTTACTTTTTAACCAGTCCACTCTTGGCATGCAGATGTGATAAAATGTTACAAAATAATGCAACAAATGAATAGGACCCGTCAGATCGTCCCCCTACTGGCAATAATTATTGGTGTCCCTGTCGTTGCAATGGCTTAGATTTTGGGGCTTTCTCTTGACTTATTTGTAGTGGAAGATGCTTTGATCCCGTCCCCACGCGTCAATTTGGGGTGTTTGGTCGTTAGCCATGAGTTTCAGGCGTTTCATGATGACGATTCAACTATTAATCGGGCCTAAATGCTTAAGTAAAACTTTGGGGGATCTGATTCTATGGGATGCTCTGCATCGACATCGGTTGCATTACCCTTATTTTCTCTTTGCCAATACATGTCAAAGGATATGTCTTTTTATCTGCCCGATCAAAGTTGTTCGCTCTTTTTTGCTTGCATGTATCACATCAATGATTCTCCTTTTTATGGTTTTCTTAAAGGGTTTCTTTGCTCTTGGAAGACTACCAGTGATTAATGTGATGTACTTGTGCTTTCTTTTCAGCTCTATCTCTTATTCGTTACTTGTGTCTATTTTTGTGAATTTAATCACATCCTCAATATCTTTCTTAGGGGAGGATTTCTTTTGGCAAGGGGATTGTTTCTTCTTTAAAAATTATTCTCGCTCCCTATGCTCTCTCTTTTATTCCTACCCACCTTCCCAAAAACCTTCCCGAGTATACTAGCTTTTAATTTTCTCTTCTATTGTATCCATTATATGCATGCACTCATTAGTATTGTGACTGTGTCTTCCATGAAAATGGAAATATTTGAACTTATCTGTACTAAACGGTTACTTACCAAATAATGGTTCTTGATCTCTGCTTCCTTAAATTCAATGTTAGCACACTCTCACCATACTTTTCCCTCAAAGTGTAAAAATGAGTGTAGGCAGAGAACCTAAATTGAAAATCGAGGTCCTCAGCTTATTTGTGGCAATTGTCTCTTCCTAAAGCCCGAGCATATATGGAGTTCCCTACTTTCTAGCCCATTTATCCCTCTTCACCTATGAATTATTATTCGTAATTGATATAGGGTTGTGCTCTATTCAACAAATCACTTAAGTTACAGACTCCTTCAAGCCCCGGCATTTCTCAGAACAAACAATTCAGCTCATTCACTTCTTGAACATCCAACATTTTAACATGCCATTCATGTCCCCTATTGCCACTTCCACTTACATTTTCGCTAATTGATCAATGTACTCACGCAATGTTTCCTTCTTTCTTGGCGTGACCCTGTTGAGTACATACCTGGTTATGGGTTACCGCAATTTGAAGGTAAGTTGGACAATGGAGTCATACACTTCCTTTCACAAATTCATACTTCTGCCTAAAAGGATTTTGAACCACATCATCACATCTCCCGTCAGGGCTTGTGCAAGAGCTCGCACTTCACTGCCCATTAAACATGACAGTAATATGTTATCTACATGTTCAACATGTTTTATTTCAGATCTTCGATTATGTCATAATTTTACAGGTTTATATGTTTCTTCAGAGACCTCAAGATTTTACTTTCGAAGACGCTGAAAGACAATGGTTTTTTATTTCCCTTTAGAGTTAGAGCGTCTGTGCCATATCTTTCCCTTCTTCGTGAATAGCGTGTAGGTGTATGATGAAGATGGTGACCTTCAGAGAGAGTATGGCTATCACTATTTCCTTTAGAATCAACGGAGGAGTCATTTGTCCTCGGTGCCAGTTGCAAGTGGGTGATCTAGAGGTCTTTTCCGTGGAGCAACTGTGCCAACGAGGACCAGTTGTGGTGTGGAGGCTTGGTTACCTAAGGTCGCCTCCCCTATAGTATGTCCCTTAGTATAACGTATTGCATGCTCTCTTCAATTTTGAGGTTTCTTCAATTTTGAGTTTTCTATAGGAGAAATGAGTTTCATTGGGCGATAGATCGAGTAATTTTGAATGTCATTGTACTCGATGAGTTTGATAATAGACCTGTCTAGGGAGGAGATGAATTTTCAAAAAAGAAAATCAATGATATGGATCTTTAGTGAAGAAACAATGATTTTTCGTGAAAACTAGCAAACATCAACAATTGATACCCATATATGTTACATTGTTCGATTGAAAACTAGAAATAGAATATGAGGTGGTAGAGTTGTGTCATAGAGCAATACTTTAATCCGACAGAGCGGGACGAACATGCAAGATTAGCAATTTAACATCCAAGTCACTGAAAGAATGAGAAATAATATTAGAGTGAAAATGAATTTAAATACCTAAAATGTGTACGATTTCTCCTTATATATCAAATAATTGAAATTGTTCATGTGTGATGTAACGTGTTGTGCAAACAATCATTAACTGAATTAAATGATGATTCATATGTTAAAAGGTGAAATTGTCTACTTCTAATCAGAGTAAATGTTTTTCTATTTCGTGCGTCTTTCATTTCGTGCGTCTTTCTACTTGGAGTTCGCTCTTAGACCTTTTGTCATTGACTTTACTGAAGACCCATAACACTTCCATTGAAATTAATATTGTTGTTAATAGTTGTGTTATTTGAAATCAAAAGTCACTCACCAACGTATAATTCTTTTTATACTATATTTTTTATTTACTTTTTGTTTTCTACAACTTATAAGTGTTCCAAAATTACACATAAGAATGTCTGGTTACTTAATAATTGAGTAAAGACATCCACTTTCTTGTGAAAGGACACTGAGCATGGGCGAAAAGCAAGTTGAGATGTGTGTTGTCAACATAAATTAAAGATGGTTTGAGTTCTAAGAGATTGTATCATATGTATCATGATGTTGTGGAACTTGATGACCAAACTGGATGACCCATGCTGTAAGGATTTTCTACATAATTTTATTATTAGAAATAGTCATATTTGACTTTTCCACTTTCAAGTCAGAGTCTAGTTTCTTAAGTTCTTGTTTTTTTCAATGATGAAAACAACATAAAATTGGGTGAAACATTACGTTACTTTATGTTATGGAATCGGATAGGATGCCCATTATGTTGAATTATTGCCCAACATATGTTGTGTTTAGATGCTGCACGGAAGAATTTGAACGGCCTAACCTCAACGTTAGGTTCCCCCTGTTTATTGAGTTACTTTGTACCCCGTTTTCTACATAAAAGTTTCTTTTGCTAAAAATACTATAAACACCACCAACCAAATATGAATATGCTGATGTACATGGACTAGTTTGTTGTAAACTTAAGTTTCGCCTCGTTTTTATGTAGCCAAAGCAAAGAAGAAGAAAAAGTTTAGAGGACAAGGTGCCAAACTCATCACTACCATCCACTCAATGTGAGGATGGGGACACAGAGATCAAAATCAAAATCATTGTGATCATGACATGTGAGAAATGCTGAATGAAAAATTCGTTACCTAAACCGGTCAAGATGCTTGAGCCTGAAGCAAAAGGAAAGGGTGGTTATTAAGTTTGATTCCAAATCCAAAGGAGAAACCAGAATTTGGAATGAGGATTATAATATGACTGCGAGAGAATATGCTGTATATGTGCGAGTGTAACTGTCATCACCCACTAAAGATATTGCATAATTGTTCTTTTCAAACTCTATCCATACAAACCTTACTAAGTTCATTGATGAGATATAACTGCCACTGTTTTGTGGTAGCATGGAAACCATAAATAGATATAATATAGTTGTTCATAAGAGACCAAAATAGCTTATCCAAGAGTAGTGATTGCCATGAATCTCAAACAACAGTTCATTGACAGAAGAGGCGTCCATTTAACTAAGGTTCAATATTGTAAGATACTTTTGTTAATCCCTTCTTCGACCGAATTTGAGAAACCTGATCAAATACACATATAACTATTATGTAGAAGTGTTATATAGATTAGCAACCAAAGAAAAAACATCTTTTTAAGAATAGATCAAATCATAAGTCTCTTAACTATAAAGGTTTCATTCCAACAGCTTTATGTTAGATATAAAACATGATAAAAGATATGATTGACTAATTGGTAAGAGTAAATGATCATCAAATCAACCTTTTTGTTGAGTAGTGTATGAAGTAAATGGATTACACACCTTAATTTTCGTAATGTCTGAAATATCTACAACATGGGTACCACCGCAAGGACAACCTGGATTATCTCCTATCCGCACAATGCGAGGCGTGCTTTCCTGTGTGAGTTCATACATAAAACTAGATATACTAAACAGCAAAACAGACTCTGATTCTGGCAATGAAATTTAAAAATTGTTTAAGTTGTTATAAACCAACAAAAACTTAAACTAATGTATTTTAACTTGATCTATAGTAATTTATATCTGTAGCACGCCAACTCATGCAAGAGCCCTTTGGGAATGAAGTGTGGACACTGAATACTAAACAGATCTACCTGTAGTTGAACCTTCTTTTTTATAAGGGGGTGGAAAAGTTTGAACTGGCAACCATTTAGCTATTGAAACTGGCGGCATTCCATAAATGGAAACTCCCAAAAGCTTAAAAGGCTTTTTATATTATTTCTCCATCATTTAACTTCTGATAGACGTATAAGCATGGAATGTATATAATATGGGAATAAAGATCCCAGAAAAGTACAATAAGAATGATATTCTAAAAATGCTTCCCACTAGCTTTTTCATAGTTTATGATTAAGAACAGCAGATAAATACACTGATTGACATGGGTGCTATATATTTCATAGTTCTTTGTCTCTTTAAAGGATCAGTCCAAGGTAAAGACCACACCTAAGGCTATGTGAGGCCTCAGATTGAAAAAATAAATCATGGGAGAAGGCCTTATATGTGCAGGTTTTGTTAAATGGAGGTGAGAGCATAAAGTTAGTGGGAACCAATTATGAAAACATGACTCGTGTAATTTTTGTTAGGTATCAAAATAGTAGAGGTGAGGCCAACAATTAGTAGGAAATATCATGGGAAGCGCCTCATGTGGGAAACTTTTGTTAGGTATATTTAAGTAGAGGTAGGCAAACAATGTTAGACCGAGACTTCTTGGAGTGGAAACTAGAGCAAGGGTCGGTCAGGCTTCTTTTATAAAAGAGCATAGATGAGAAAAGAAAACATGATATAGTTGCCTTAGATTGACACTGTTGGGTTGGTTATATTCCAGTAAATACATGCACATACCGATATCAATCAGACAGAGATACTGCTGAGTACTTATTGACATAAACAAACAAACACAAAACTAGGAAAGCATAAAGATGATTTGTTTCCTTTATTAATACTGATGTTTGGCTTGAATTGATTTGATCACAACAGCTGGGGTGAGAGTTTCCATCTTTATAAAAAAGTTTCAGGATAACAATAACAACAGCCAAACTTTATCATGAAAGCTTGTAAGGAGTTTCCATCAAATGATGGCAGAAGTTACATCATGTTTCTATCCAAGTATCCAACTCATTAATCTCTAAATCTCTCTTATTAGTTTCTCTAAATGAAGCACGAATACATCACAATTTCTGCCGAATAGTATTCGATACACCGATATACTCTGATACAGCATCGATACGTATCAAAGGAGTATTCGAATTTATTTATTCAAAAAAATAAATTAAAAATCTGATACTACGGCAATCTGCCTCCAATACTCCATGGATCTCATTCCCCCCTTTTTAATAACCATTCATTTCTAGTCATTCTCTTTTAATATCCTAATTAATTCTTCGCAAATGGTAACCATTTTCCAAAATTGATTTTATTTCCCATAATTTCGTATGAATACTAATATTTGAAATTTAATTCATATTAATTATTACTTCATTTTTACATTTTTTTAATATTATTTAGAATTGAAAGTTTTTAACTCAAAATGATAATTTGCAATGTTTCTTTCTTTGCAAGGTTCCTTTCTTCTTCTACAGATCTTGAAGAACCAAATTTGGAAGGTGACGACATTGATACAATTCCAATATCTTAGATTTAATATTTTTCAGCAATCTAGTAATGTTAAAGATTGTTTTAAGAATTTGGTTTTGTTAAACTATGATTTAACTAAATGTTTAATCATAATTTTTATGTGTATCTAAAAGTATCGTATCTTGTATTAATCAATTAGTGACGTATCTCCGTATCGGATACATATCGTATACGATACTTGTATCATGTTCGTGCTTTATTGGTTTCTCCTCTAGTTTTACTAGATCTTTCCCTACCTCTAATAATTTGACTACCCTATATCTCATCTACTCTTCTTATTACAAAATCTATAGGTCCTCTCTCTTAGTGTTCAAACCACCTAAGTTTAATTTCCACCATCTTTTTTACAAAAGCACTACCCCAATTCTCTAATGTGGTTGGACCTAGCTCAACCCAACAAAACTAGTTTGTAAGGTGAGGATTGTCCGATGAGTGACTCTTAACAATAAGGAAGCGGAATATTTTGCAGCCGAGAATCTAGTAGGAATCTTATTCGACAAGATACTCACAGGCACCACAGTTTATATAAAAAACCAGCAAGTAGTTTAAGTTGAAGAACACAAGAATTATTAGTAGCATGGTATATTTCCTTTATAGACTAACCTTAGAAACATAATCAGGAAGAATACCACCACAAAGCGTAGCAGCTTCATCATATGGCAATATATCAACAGAAACCTACATGGCAAGGAGAAGATTTTCAGAACAAGAAGCAAGGTGGAACTGCCAAATATAAAAGCCAAATCATGAACACCTTAACTTACTTTCCCACCCATGGAAATTAAAGCATTAGCTTCTAGCTCCAGTTCCTTTTGCTTATTCTGCATTTCATTTTGTGGAATTACACCTTTATATTCAACCCAAGGCCTGTTAACAAAATTGCAAGTCGAAAGTAAAGTTTGTAATCGTTGAGTAACATATACCAATGATGTGACAGATACAAGTACAACTCGTTTCAGGTTATTTTATCATTTACCAATGATGTGACAGATACAAGTACAACTCGTTTCAGGTTATTTTATCATTTATCATAGCTGGTACATTAAGTACACATTAAAGGGATAAAAAGGTTGTAAATAGTATAGTATACCCATCAGAAAAATGGTAAGCTTTTCCAGGCTCTAAATGGCCTAATCCAATTTTTGGCAAACAAATATCAAGCAAATGTCCTGCTGAATGCAACCTAGACAATAAACAAGAAAAAAAAATGAGATTCATAGTAGCGGAAATACAAATCTATCAAGCACAAACCTCAGGAATAATTTGAAAAATATAAGTGTCAGTGTATGTGTCACACAGACATATCTTTTTTTATAAGTGTCACGTGTCTGGTGCTTCAAAGTTACAAATTTTCGAATTCAATTACAAAATTGTCTACCTAGAATTCAATTTCCGTCTATGCTCGTCAACAAATAGAGAAACCTCCTTCCCTTTCTCGAGTATGGTATCAAACTCCTCTCCAAAACCCTCAAAGACGCCGTAATGTAAAACCTACACAAAATTAAAGTAACAATAAAAAACAGCAGACAGAATTTAACAACAAACAACGTAAATTAAAAATAATAAACAAAGAAACATACAGTTCCATCTTTTGATCGAACATCATGAACCAAAAACTTGATATCTAAGCCATGAATGCGTATAAATCCAGTGTCCGCCGGTTGACCACCACCTTGAGGATAGAAAATAGTCCGATCCAATATCAAAACATGCCTCCCATCATCTCCCTTTTCATATTTTCTCAAAGTTAAAAACCGAAAACAAAAATTCAAAAATAATTATAATAATTAAATAAATAAAAATATTACCTTGAAGTGAGAAACAAGTGTGGCAGTAGATTGGAGCTTCCACATGTCATGATGGTAATCCAGCTTTGTGGGACTATTATCCATCTTCACTCCACCACCCTACTACCGAATTCCAGAATCAGTTAATGTGGGTTTAGAAAAATCCAAACAAAGGCCTAACATAAAGTCACAAACCCATTTTGACGCGTTGGCGGCTACTTTTTCATTTGACTCTGTCCAACCGCCATCAATTCACTTTTTACATAAATAATGCAAATTAGTTTAAAAGTTTAGATTTTTTTTTAAATTACTTAAAATATTATTTAATAAATAAACTAATGTATCGTAATAATAATTAATAATAATAGTATATTTAATGGAATTGGGCTCTTTTTTCCATTATTATCATGAGAAATTTGTCGGAGAAAATAGAAACTAATTAATTTTTCAAAAAATTTTATACTAAGTAATTTTTCAAATATACCTACACTTTGATCATCATTATTTTTTTCTTTATTCCTCTCCAACAAACAAAGTATAAAATCAATGTACCTCAAACAAACAAGGTATAAAATTGTTTTACTAATTTAATTTTGAAACATTACACCAGTTGGGATTCGAACCACAAAAATAGGTAACCATTAAAAAAAAATCAAATTATATCTTATTTAATTCGGGAGTCTTATTAATCAGCCCTATAAATTGAAGTTGGTCCTTTCGTTTTTATATCAGAGAAAGAACCAAATACAAGGTTTAATGAAATGGCTTTGTTAAGAGCGAAGAAGGAAATTAATAAACTGAAGAAGAAAAACAATGCTTCTCCCATCAATATCGTAAAAACTCTTCCAAAAGAATTATTGGTGGAGATTGTTGGAAAGGTTGCATCACAATCAATGGCTGATCTCTGCCAAATGAAATTAACTTGCAAAGATTTTCTTGATGCTTCTGAGGATGGTTACGTTTATCAACATGCATCTATGGAAAACTTTGCTTTGATTCCACTTCCATGGTTCACGGATGAAAAAGAAACCTCTTTCTTGAGACGTTGTAGAGAGAATGATAATTTGGAGATTCTTTATCGTGAAGGAATGGTGCAATATTTTAGTACTTCAATGGTGGATTTAGGTTTTGAGAAATTGAAAAAGGCTGCATTAGAGGGTCATCTTGAAGCTAAATATGTTTATTCTATGCTTTTGATGGCTAATTGTGAAGATGATGAAGGAGGAAGAGAACTTGGTTTTGATCTCTTTGGTGAATTGAAAAATTCCACGTGCAATCGTATGGTTGCAAGATGTAGAAAGAGGGTGAAGTCTTTTATTAAAAGCATGTGGTTGAAAAATCATGTGGTGGTTCAAAATCTGTCTTCGTGTTGCTGTTCTGACACATGTGGTGGAACAGAGAAGTTGAAGAGACATTCAACATGGTCTGCTGATGAAGTTGATAATGACGGTGTAGGTTTTTCATGCAAATATTGCGACGGGAATCATGAATTAGGTTTATTTGCCAACATATTTCGCATCTGATTATAAAAAGAATATAGGATACGAGAACAAGTTAGCATAAGAATAGGAAACTTCAAAAAATCATGTACAAACTCAAAAAAGATTAGTTCAAGCTTAGTTAAATATTTTTGTTTCAAGTTATTTTTTCTTGCTCTATTTTAGATTCTTCCACAATGATCGATCATACATTGTACAAACTCGAAAATTCAAGTTATAGTTATTATTGTTGGTTTAAGTTGTTATTTCTTCCTCTGTTTTAGATTTGATTGTAACTCATTCTCTCTTAATGCTAAGATGAGAAAAACAAAAGTTTCAGAATTTATTAAAGAAATTAGTGAAGTTCATGAAACAGAAATATCTCCGGTAATAGTAGTAATACTAAACCTTCAAGACAAAGATTATCACCGCACCTAACATTGCTTGACTTCAATTTTCATCTTTAGCCACAAGCGATTACCTGAGCAGAAAACCAAACAATTTTAGGTAAAAACGCAATGGGAGAGTAAATCACTGTTAGTAACCCAAAGTAAAAACAAACACAGAACAGAGATGATAAAAATGGAAATCCAGAAAGAGAAATGACCTTGAATCTGACACAGAGCCAATCTCCTATATAGGTGGCTAAAGCCTCCTATTCATATCTAACTTAATTCTTATAAGGTAATCCTCTCTTCTATTCCTTATAATGTGAAACCATTACAATCATTCGCTCACCTCAACTTTCTAACAGAATCAGTCCTCATTTCCCCTCAATTCCCTTTTTTGTCCCTTCTAGAATATGCTCTCCATATCTTTGGCCCATGATTGTTATGATGCATGAGAGGTAAGTTAGCTTCACTACTAGTCACGTGGTTCCTATCAATCACATGCCACAAAAAAGAGCAGGATGGCCTCATAAGTTGATAATCAATTGAATTTGATGTTGGTCCTTTCTTTTTTGAGTGAGACAATAAGCAGTGGATATCAACAATGTTCGAGCAAAACATGGCATGCTGCTGCTATAGCAGCTATTTCAATCCAAATATATTGTTCCCAAAAAGTTGTTGAGGTTTACTAGTCACTAATTAATTCATATAATCGTGAAGAAAATGAACAAAACAGAAAGCAAATAACTGAACTCGTGCTATAAACATCAGTTAAGAAAACTATCAAACAAAATAATATCATTACAGACCTGTGCTCAGACGAAACCATGGACGAGGAAAATGGAATTTTGACAATCATCTCGTATATGGTCAATGTTTATCAGAACAGAGGCATAGAGGCATGGTTCTTTGCGGTTATGAGTCTGTTGGTGGAAGAGCTGCATATTATGGTCAATGCATTGCATGGTTATGAGTCTGTTGATGGAAGAGCTGCATATTGCATTGCATAGGCCTCTTCATCCAATATCTTGAAACCTATATAACATATCAGAATCAACAGCTATCAGAAGTAAATAAAATCCAGTTTAAAAAGCCACAAAATAAGCAAGTTTGGATTCAAAGTTTGAAATATTAATGAATAAACAACCCCATAGTTGATATTACATTGCAAAACCACAAAATAAACAAACAAGGCATGAAGCAACAGTGTACTTAGATAAAAGAATTCCAAAAAGGTTTTTGATGAAGGCGAGAGGAACTTCATATGGAGCTGAAAAATCTAGCATTTCTGGTTTTCATCAATCTTACAAATAGACACTTTATCATTAAAACATAAGATGTTCCACATGATTAAATTGTAATTGTCAGATTTAATCTTATAATAAGTTAATATATATCCTATAATTTAAGGAGTTTTTATCAAGATAATTCTGACTTTTGAGTGGAGCTTACCATTTCAGCAATATAATGACCCAATTGTAGAATTTGTTTCTTCACGTTAGCACTCTATAACACATGTATCCTTGCCTCCCACATTTCGGTTCAATATGTGCTGGATTTAACAGAATAAAATGTCGTTGGTAAATATTTAGCATGCCCGAGCTCCAGCAAGATATCCTAAAATAATTTTGGGAACATCTCCTGAGACAATTGATTCTATACATAAATTGCTCTCCAAAGTTGTATACCAATAAGACCAACACTATCTGATGTTCATATGAACCTTTGCTATAATGACCACATTGTTGATGAATTGACGCGTTCCATAGCTGCAGTTTAAACCAAACATCTTTTTTTATGAGGAACAATAGCTACTCTCATCTCGATGCGGTTGTTTGATCAAGAGAGGGTATCAATAGGACCCTCAAGATAGGTTTGATTGGCAAGGTTGTTTAATAGAATGTGAATATCCTTACTTTGAGGATGGCTGTTATCTCCAACTAAAAATTTATGACTCTTACCATCCACCCTTATAAGGCTAGAACCTGGAGCCTTGGATATTCCTTTCTCCTTCATCATCCTCCTAATATTCCTTACTTCCGCCCATTTCTTGTCAGTTGCATATAGATTAGACAGAAGCACGTACACACCACTCTCTTGGCATTTAAATTTTGGAAGTGACTTCAACATTGTTGGGGTTAATTTGACATTTCCATATGTATTGGAGGCGCTCAAAAGAGCACCTAGGATCTGCACATCTGGTGGCATGGGCATTTTCTTTATCAACTCCATAGCTTCCCCCATCAATTCAGCCCTGCAGAGCAAATCAACCATACATCCATAGTGTTCTAACAAGGGAGAAATATTGTAGGGGGGACTTATCATCTGATTGAAATAGCTACGACCTTCATCAACCAAGCCAGAATGGCAGCAAGCCGTGAAAACAGCTAGAAATGTAACCTCATTAGGCCTTGTACCGGATTCAACCAAATATGCAAATTGTTTTAGTGCTTCTTTTCCATGTCCATTTATTGCTAGACCACCAATATAGGCATTCCAAGTACGGATATTCTTAGAAGGCAACAAATTGAAGACATATTGAGCCATCTCTATACAACCACATTTTGCATACATGTCAACCAATGATGTTCCTAAATAAACATCCCATTTGATATGTCTACTATCAATGTATTCATGAACCCATTTTCCATAATCAAGAAGCCCAAGACTAGCACAAGCAGAAAGCACACTGGTTAGTATAACCCCATCAGGCTCAAAACCAGAATCCCGCATTTCACCGAACAAATCAAGTGACTCCTGTGGACACTGGCATTGCACCAATCCACTTAGCATAATAGTCCAAGAAACAATGTCCTTTTCAAGGATCTCATCAAACAACTGTTTTGCATCAGAGACAGACTCGCACTTCATATACATATCTATCACAGTATTCCTCACCACCAACTCCTTTCCATGCGGATATTTACAAACCAACCCATGAACCCTCTTCCCCAATTTCAACCAACCCAATTTCCCACATGCCCCAAAAATGCTAACAAACGTTGCTACATTAGGCACCACATCCATTCTTAAAAACAATTCAACCGCATCATTAAACAACCCAGCCTTCACATACCCAGATATCAAACCAGTCCAAGAGACCACATCTCTCACAAGCATAACATCAAACACCTTACCAGCATCTACATTATCCCCACAAATACTATAAACATGAACAAGAGAGTTTTGCACAAAAAGATCACACCACAGGCCAGACTTAACAGCCAACGTATGAAACTGTCTAACCTCCGCAATACCAGAAAACTTAGCACATGATTTCAAAATTGCCGGGACAGTATACACATCAGGCACAAACCCATTACGGAAACACCATCTATAAACTAGGATTGCAGCCCAAGGTAAGCGACCAGAACCATAGCCAGAAATTATCAAATTGCAAGGGAAAGAGCTCAAGCTCCAATCAAATTGCTTCAAGAAATTGCAAGGGTAATGAATATCAGTGACATGTTTCCCGAAAAAGTTTGCCACTTTGGGGACAACCAAGTCGTTGGTGACAAGGGTAGAAGTCAAGAGCTGTGCATGGATTTGCTTGAAGGATCTCAAATCGTTGCACCTCTCTATTAAATCCAAGAGAACCCATTTCAGAGAATGTTTACCCTTATTCATGTCAGTAGCTAAATTCTTGAAATTTAACTGAACAGGTCAAATGTATACCATCTACTGCATTTCAAAATTAGACAGTTAATCGCGGCCGATTGTGTGGGGATCGGGGCCGCACGGAGGGGACGGCCGCTGGCTTCTACGGAGATGCTCGGCGCAGCGCGTGTAACTGCCGCGCGCCTGCTACAATGATGGAAGAAGGGTGGCTAAGAAGAAATGAAAAATCACAATAACAACCGGCGTGTTTGGATTACAATGGTGGCTGCTAGGTCGCTTATGCATTGCAACATCGATATAGTTTTTTTTAAGGTTAAATATGCTATTGGTTCTATAGCGATTTTCACTTTTATCTACAATTAGGGGTGTAAGCGGATCAAAATAATCCGATTAAACCGACAATCCAATCCAAACCAAACCGAAATAAAACCGATTATTATTGGACTGGTTCAAAAACCGAACCAAACCAATAAAAACCGATGTGGTTTGGTTCGGTTCTTGGTTCTAGTTTTTAGGAACCGCCAAACCGATAAACCGAACCAAAGGAAATAATGACGCTCTAAATATTTTATTCAATCCATCATTAAGCTCAAATTTTTAATCGGTCCAACTATTATCCATCTTTGTTTACACTTCCTTCCTTTAAGCAAAACATGCACCTAGAACCAAACTCTAAAGCATAGAAACTAGAAACCATAAGTCACAAAAAATATGCTTTCACATAACTGTTGCTCTTGCTGCCCACAACCATTGTTCCTTTCACTACCGTCATTCTGATATGATATGATGGTCTTCTCCGTGTTCAAGTTCTCTTTGTTAATTTTCATATATTTTTGTACCTTTTTTTCTTCTTCAACAAAATTCATTCAAGTCTTGTTACAAAATAGTTTTGATTCGTGTCTGAGATGTGAAACGTACTAATGGATGTGTGTTTTGTTATATTCTATATGTTAAGCTTTGAAATCCCTTTTCAAGATTCTGATGTTAAGTGTTAACTTTTATATTTGAGTGAACTTATTTTATGATGCAATGGAAATCATGTCACTATTTCATATGGAATAAGAGCAACTTGTAATTTGTATGAAAAAATATAACATGAAATGTATTATTTTAAAAAATAATAGCATAAAATACACAAAAAAAACACGATAATGGAGAATAGACAGATGAATATAATATTTTTAAAAAATAAACATTGTAAACCGATCAACCAACCCAAACCAAACCGAACCAAACCAGTTAGTTTGGTTCGGTTCCATTTTTGAAAAATGTTGAAAACCGAACCAAACCAAACCGATAGAAATATCATTGGTTCGGACCTTTTTTTGATCAAAAACCGGTCCAAACCGATCCGATTACACCCCTATCTACAATATAAGAAAGTTAACTGATCTTGAAAAACCAAAAAATGCCCTTCTTGCCCAATATTAAGCCACGTGTATAGCTTAAGCATTCAGCACTCTGTTTTACAACAACTCCTTCTAGGAGAGTTTCACAAACTGTTTCTCTTCCAAATTCAAAAACAGTTTCTCACTCATTAATCTGTGTACCTTCTCTTTCTCGACCTCGTCCTTTTTCTCTCTCTATCTCTCTTGCTTACGACTTTACCTTCTTCTTCCTTACCCCTATTCTTCTTCCTCCTCACCACATTAAACCTAATTAAACCTAACTTTTTGAGAGATCAAACCCCCTATGACACCCGACAACAGCACCACCGCTCTCATAGCCTAACATAACACAGTGTGTTTCTACCGCTGCTCCGACATCAAAACCACTTCACTTCTACCTAATACTCCTTCGCCCACCGGTTCTATTCCACTACATATTTTTCCACCGACGTCGCTATTTGCCTCAAGGTATGTTTAATGTTGAAGATTTAGGGTTTGAGGGTTTTATATGTTTTGTTGATTGATGGTTTTCTTACGGTGTTGGTTTTCTAAATAATGTTGTTTTAGGCTGAAGATGATAAACCTGATTTTATTGTCAGGATTATCGAGTTCTTCGAATCTGAAGACAAAGATCTATTTGTTTACCGCTCAAAGGTTTTACATAGCCGGAGATATTGTAAGTTTTTTTAATTGTTTTTTGTGTGAGTGTTCATATTTTTAGGGTCATGTTTGATTTTGGAGATTTGAATGTATGTTGTAGGTTATTAAGATTCATCCAGAGCTTATTGACAAGAAGATTGTCTTTATATGTGTCGCCTTTTCGGTTAGATCGCCTTGGGTTATGTGTTTTGAGAAGGAAATTTCTGGGTTTTGTTTACTTGGTTTCTTATGGATATTTTTGTGACTTTTATATTCTTTTTGGATTTCTGTGTTGCTATGGAGAATTGTTGTTTTTTGTTTCTATTACTCATAATACAAATTGGCAATCGTGCAGTTAATGCTAACTCAAGCGGGATTCGTTCATGGGTTGCGACAAGAAGAAAATGTTTGTTGCCACATCAAAACATCAAAGTGTAGAACATGCTTATATTGTAGTATATGCTTTGATGCTTATTTTCTATGTCTAATAATAAACAATTATGCTGTTGTATTGGTATTCAGAAGAATTGTATTTGGTTTTCTTCAATCTGAGTGAACATGAGATGATGATAGAAACAACGACATTAGATTTGGATAGGTTTTTCGTTGACGAAGACTTTCATACATGTCAAAGTACTGAAGTAAATTCCAATTTTGCTTGAAACAATGTTTAACTAATTGTATTGATCTTCCATGAAGAACACGTTGAAGATAAGCTACACTCTGCGACGGGTACCTTTTATTTGACTCTCTTTGAACACCAATCTTTCATCATATTTTAAGATTAAAGAATGTTACCTCTTGCACTGTATTTTTTAATTTTATAAGATCTATAATTATCATGTCAATTATTTTTGTTGAGTTAAACTTTAAGCTTTAATGAGTAACCTATAACCACTTGAGCAGTTAATTATGGGGTTCCTGTTTTTATTCTCTCTATCTATGTTAAAACTGTTATTAACTATATTCTTCTATGATGGAAGTTCTCATAATTTGGTTGATTGTGTGATAAGGAAAACTCAATGAGATTCACTTTAGTGAAACTGTAAAATTTTCTGGTGCTATTATTCAAACATGTAGGTTTTCTGCTGTTTAAGTTTACTGTTTGGAGTTTGCAAGTTAGTTTTGATCATTCACATGCCTATTTTTTAATAGGCTTCTACTGCAACTACCACAAAGGGATGCATAAGCAATTTAGTTTGGTTACTGACATGTTTTTTGCATTGAATATTGATGTTATGTTATTTCAATTTCAATGTTGAAATGACAAGGCCACTTGAATTACTGTCGACGAGGTCCGGATGATTGCATTATTGTTTACCACAAGTATAGTGGGATAGCGGCGACACGTGTCTGCAGCTTAATATTTTAATGGTTATATTTTTTTATTCTTAGGGATGCTTTTGTTGGATTATACCATGTCGAGTAGTTGTTGCTGTTTTCTAAAACGACGCACACATTTCCCGTATTCGTTTATACGCCTAATACATATTCTTTGTTCATAATTTCATCTCAAAATGGGGACCCCATATCACCAAAGCGGCTCTGTACAGAACATCGAAATGTCTTGGCAGCAAGGAATTCTTTTACCTCACCAGTGAAAGATCAGCTTCTTTGTTGACTGGTCATCCGCATGTCGCAATGGATCTTGCAAATAAATGACAGGACATGAGCACATCGTTCTGTCAAACCAACTCCACCTACTGTAAGTTGTGTTTTTTTATGCCCGATTTCCTTTGTTCTTTTCAATTCTCAAGAATCATGATTTGACTTATGTGAGTTGCAATGATGCAGGAGACAATGTCTAATGAGCACGCTACGCGTTTTCCCTTTGTTGGGAGCGCAATTTCATTTCAATCAGCCATGAGTTAGGGTTTTATTGTGTTCCTTATTGATATGTGTGAAATTGATCTATGTATTGTATGGTTTGATTTTCAATTGATGTCAACATTTCAAATGTTTATTAATGTTGTGAAATCCAAAATATCGACCTCCTAATTTAACAGTCAGGCATAGAGAATTGAATCGTCTTTTCAATTTAGGGAAATATGTTCAATTATTGATATGTGTGTGAAGTTGATCTCTGTTGTGTGGTTTGATTTTCTAATGTCTGGCTGTTGAAAAAGTTTGTGTCCTTGGATTCATAAGGATTCATGTGGCTCTGAGGAATTTAAGGTAGAAAAACTGCTTGCTGTCTGCTATGGAGATCCCAAATCTAACGAGAAACTAGGACTTTACTTTAAAGTATGTTTTCTACAAGCACTTTAATTTGAGTTTTCTAATTTTTTTATTTTGTTCTAGCTCAAACATACCACTACTAGCCTACCATATCTCTGATGCTTTGAAGCCCTGAATCCATTACCCATGGCTAATCCAGGAAGGTGAAGTTTACTGATGTTGCGTTGTACATAAGGAAGTGTTTGGTTTCACTGTATGTTTAGTGTGGCTTTTAGCTTATTTGAAAGGTAATGTAATTGTAAATGTGATAATTTAATGTTTGTTTACAATGCAGACAACAAAAATGTAGGAAACCGGTCTTAAAGGTACTGTTCAGGAGAGTTGGATGGAGTTTGATTGGAGGCAGTATTCTATAGCATAGAAATTTTCCATTGAGATGTAGCCAATCACATTTTATCCTCTAGGGTTTGAGCAAGTTAATGATATTGAGGAAACAAGTTCCTAATTCATGTTATCTTGAATTGATTTTATTCTTAGATTAGGTTGTAATTAATGTTATCATTGAATGGTTGCTTAGTTTTCAAGGTTCTATATAAAATTGACAGTCGACTCATAAAATGAATTTTAAGAATGCATTACTAAGTACATGAATTCTACTAGAGGCAAATCACATTGTCTTAAAAAGTGTGTGATTTTCTATGGGAAGAAACATATGTAGGCAGCAAGGAATTGTTTCTTGTAGTTAGCTGAGTGTAAATATTGCAATCTTGAATGGCAGGAAATAATAAGACATCATAGAGATAAGGTCAACCAAGCAATTAACCAATACACTGTTAAATCGATACTATGGCAGCTGCTCAATGGAGTGAACTATCTGCGCAGGTTAGTCTATTCTTTGTGAAGTTGAAGATGGTTCCTTTTATTTGTTTTCTTCATGTTGACTTATTGTATTATTATACTTTCCCTCCAGTAATTAGATAATACATCGAGATTTGAAGCCATTAAATATATTGGTACGAGTTTTGCCACCGTATCATGATATGATTAATAATTTTATCCCTAGAAGTAGACATTTGAGTTTAAATTTATTTGTCCATCTTTTATCTGTGCACTGATTTTCCTAACGAGTTCTCTACACAAATGTTATGGGTGACGGGGAGGAACATGAAGTTGTTAAAGTTACTGACTTTGGGCTTGCAAGGATATATCAAGCCCCTTTGAAGCCATTATCTAAAAATGGGGTATGAGTACATTTTTCATTTGTGTATTAGAGAAATCTTCATGTATATTCTCTGCATGATTCTTCTATTTTTAATATTTGAAGATTTGAAATTTGGCTATGCATATAATACATGCAATAGGACTACATTAAATGCTTGTGCTTTATCCAAGCTTTCTACTGTAAGCTGACTGAGTGATGGATATTGTTATTTGTTTCAAGTTTAACTTGTGGAACTGTTGAGCCTTCCGTCAAAACTTCATGTGTTTTGATTCTCTACGTGTTTGTCGTTGGGTCTATTGTCATCTTTAACTTTAATTGGCTGACATGGCTGTGCACTTATACCACATTTTACCTTTTGATATGTTTGATCGTTTAGATTCCAGATCTCCATTTTCAGGATTAAATGGAGGAGTTGGTGGTCTCACATTAAAAGAATGGCCATAGGTTATATTTTCAATTGAACAATATTTAGGATTAGAGAATCATAATTAGTTAATTCTTTTAGAGACAACTCATAATCGAATTCATAACCGAATTCTGACAGAAGGGAAGGGAAGAGAATTGGGCCAACACAGGGGAAACCCAGCCTATATTCCTAATAACAATTATCATCCCATACTTGACTATTCTTTCACCGACTGCGTTCTATTTACATATTCACATCTGAATATTTAGTTCCTCTCAACATACAAATAGTCATTTGTTGATAAACAAACATTTTATATCCATTTGTTGATATTTTTTGTTTGTAATATTTTTTAAGTAGATCAACACCTTTCACATCAGTTGTCCAAGCCTATATTGTGAAGACTTTTTGTTAAGAGAAGGATAAAATGGGAATATCCACATGCCTGAGACTGAGAAGAGGAAATGAGAAGTGAATTGTGTAAGGGAATGATGTTATACAGATTCTGAGTGGAAAGAGAAGGGTATGAAGGACCTTAGCTCTATGGACTATAAAATCTTGTGTTTGCCTTTAATTTTTGAAATTACACTCTTTATCTTATATTTGTTTTTATTTCATCTTTTCTGCATTTTATGTTTTTGAGTTCACATTAAATGGTCTGACCTGCTCGATATGTGATGGGATCAGCAATTCACAGAAATAGACAATCATGCCTGAAACAATGGAGGCAAGATTAGAAGTGTTGTGAAAAGGGATGAGTAACATCAGAATGCTACTACAGTTGAGTATTATTATTAGATGTAGTGTCATTGTTTTTTTTTTGACCAAGATGTAGTGTCATTGTTGGATTCTAAATAATCATTGTTCCATTTGTGCAGCTTGATCAACTTGACAAGATATTCAAGGTAAATGTTCAAAGAAGAGAAGGTTTGAGTTCTACTGGTGGGCAGAATTTTGATGAACCAAAAAGAGCATCTCGACACGAAATCAAATCTGCCTGCTAAGGCAAATGCTCAGAAAAATCTGAATAGGAAATCTTCTTGCCAGAATTCTTCTTATGTTCTCAGGCAGAATAATTTGAAACAGAACCATTCAATGGATACTTGGTATTTTTCAAGCTTCTTTTTCTTTATGTCAAAACTGAAAAACTCTTTGGTTTTTAATTATTTAGGATGTCGAAGGGTACATCGATACTATCAATTGATCATTTTTCAATTACTTATTATAAGATTGTGAATGTAAGGATAAGTCATCATATGGTGATGAGAACAGAGCTTCTCATTCTCCACGAACTTTATTGGGAAATGCTATCGGTGACTCCCCTCACCTTTATGAACTTCTACTACTGTTTCATGTATTGCTCCTCATAGGATTAGGAATTGGAGCAACTCCCTTCATTAGTATTTTCAGAGATCTTCTTAGTGACACGAAAAGAATAGACGAACAAACGGTACAATCCTTGCTCTTGCTTAGTTATTTTTACAATGTTGATTACATTTTATCATCACCTGCGAACTTTAACAAGGCCAAGTGCAGGACTCAAAGACAGAAAAAACTAAATCAGATGAGAGTTTCAATACTTTCACCTCTTCAAATGTAACGCCAAGAAGAAATAAGAGATCACAAAGGATTATAAAAACTTGCTTTTATTGGGTTAAACCAGGTAAAACTCCATTTTAATACAGCTTCCTGTTTATTAATTTTTCCCTGAATCATTTTTTAAATTCTCCCGACCGTTTCTGATGCAAGGTTTCTGAGTCAGTGAAATCATTGTACTTAGTATTGCAAAGGTCTGTTGAATCCATGGAGTTGGGTGATGTTGTTTTACCTCAAAGTGATGTTTTAGTTTTTCCAAAGGCACTTCATGTAACAACCCAATTTTATTTTGTCATGTTAGTCATCTCCGGTGATTACTTAATAAAATAACATTTGCTATATGTTTCAATGCAGTGTAAGTCATAAAATTATTGCACAGTATATGTTGGCACGGGAAGATGAGGTTACTTATCACAAGTTCCAGCCACAACTGAATCAGTTTAATCCACTGCACTTTTTCACCAATCCCGATTTGGGCATAGTCTCAAAAAATATAAGTTGTTAATCACTTGGAATCAACATTGCTGGAATTATTAGAGCACTGATAGGATCATGGAACTATCAAGCACCATGGGGTGATGGCAAGGATTTTATTGTCTTGGTAACGCCTTACAATCTAAGGAAAGTTAGTTAATGAGAGGCTTTGTCTTTCGGTATTGTTTACTCGGTGTTCTCACTGCTTTCACTGCTTTCACGGGTTACATGGTGTTCTCACTGTTTTATGGATGCTAAGCTAAGAGAATACCGGGCTCCTGCATTCCGTGAAACTGACATAGATAATGGTGAAAATTGTAATGCTAAACTTGGACAGAATCCTTCTTTTGAGAAAATGCTTTATTATCAACAAAATGCTTTATACTTTTGAATATTTCAATCTTAATATATTACACAAATTTGTATCAATTATTTATGCATAGAATAATTAATTGATTACACATGGAACTTGGTAGTAAGATGAATGATGAAATTTTCAGCTTAAATTAGAAAGAGAACGTGATTGTTTGCCCAACTCGAAGGAATATTAATTTTGGCTTATTTGAAATAGTTGGATAGCTATCATGTTTGAAACCATTTTTTTTTGGTAATACGCGAATATGGCTTATAGGAGACGGGAACAAGCTCAAACGTTGGTACCTACGCGAATATGGGTTTGAGTATGTGCATTTTTTAAACATCGAATATGGAAACGAGTCCCTACTAGCATCTGTCATTTGTTATACCATTATATTTCTTTTATTAAAAAAATTAAATATATGTACTTTGAAATATTTATATGACATATGTATCCGTTTAATTATATTTTAATTTTCCAAAATTAAATCAATTATCAGTTTAATTATATTTTAATTATATATCTTTCTTTTCTTAATGACTTTATTTTTCAATATTCAATTTTGTTAATATTAATAATTTTATAACTTTACTCATTTTAACTAAAATTTAGTTTTTCACTAATACCTTTTATTATCCTCAACCAAATGCGCAAACACGACGGATACCCGTGCGAACGCACGGGTATCACACTAGTTTTCTATAAAATTTTATTTTAAAGAATGGTTTCTATAAAAAATTTCAAACAGGTCTTTGAGGCTGAAAGTCACGAATGATGACGTGGCAAGATCGGTGGAATAAAATATTTTTTAAAAAATATTTTTAATTAAACAGTGAACCCAGGTAGAGAATGGAGAGAGACGATTCAAACAGTTAACAAAATATTATATTTAATTTAAACATAGAAAATGCAGAGATATGATTCAAACAAATACAAAAAATTCTCACAAACAACAACCAAGGCACACAACATTACAATTCCTCATATCATTATGCATCAACTAGTGACACAAAGCCCTTGCGTACCAACAATCATAGAAAATTATCTAAAACAAATTCAAATTGAACGAGTAAGGATATAAAAGGCGTGTAAAAATTAGTGGCAGTGATGAGAAGTCATTGAAGCATTTCAAATAAACTTCACCTACTTGTTTAGGACTATTTTCGAAGGGAAAAATGTGATGTGCGGCATATCTAATGACGTTATTGAGAAATAGTTTGATGATGAAAGAGAGATGGTCGCTGGTGAGAGGTGATGCTTCGGTGATTGTGTGAAGAGCGGTGGTGGCTCCGATTTAGACTGGATCAATAGAGAAGAAGCAAGGCGGATATATTGTTGTTGGTTGTTGTGAGATATTGGGTCGAACTCTAGTATGGTCGAAGGGTAGCTTCTTGGTTCGACAGTTCGACAGAGTTAAGCATGAAGTCGAAGGTTGTTCACATGCTGGTGTAGAAGTGTGCATGCTGTAGTCGAAGATGGGTCTAGCATGCAGATGTCGAAGATGCTAGGGTTGTTAGCATGTTAAATTAGGTTTTAGTGTTTAAACCTTAATTTGTTAAGTTAGCTTGTTTATTAAGTTGGCTTGTGTAATAGGCCTTGCTAAAAAAGCTCATTAGTTAGTATGTTAGGTTTTATTATAAATAACATACTAGTTTCTCATCATTGCTAAGCTGCAAATCCTAATTTAGGGTGAGAGATGTTATTTGTTATTCTTGTAAACTTGTAATCTTGTTTTAAAAGAAACTAAAAGAATAACAGTTATAACCAATTCTTGTGTTCTTCTTATCTTCCCTAATTCCTATTATATTTTGTTCTTGACATCGTTTTTCACAACAGTTGTTGTTGAAATCGATCTTGATTTTATCGATGAGATGGAGAGAGTATGGAGCTTGGTGGATTTGGAATCGATCTTGACTTTTTGTCTTGTTAATAAATTATTATCATCCACTGATCCAATAATTGATGTGTATGATAAGTTTTCTTATCATAATTGTTATAGGTTATTATTAATTTTCATTTCCTCATACACATATATTAACTTATCTTATCATCCATAGCTCATTTTGCTTAGCTTTAAAACTTTAGTACTTCTAAAAGTCAACCCTTGTTCTTTCAATGTTATTTGTAGAATTTCCACTAGTTCTGCTTGTAAAACTGGTTCCTCTAGCTTATTGCAAATAAAAGAGATAATAGTGAATGAATGTAGCATTTTCCATTTTAAATATGAGTTTTGTTTGAGACTAATGATGTATATACCAAATAAATTTTTCTGTTTTGACCATTTCTAATGTTACTACATTGTAACTGTTGGAATATGCCTTTAAATCTTTGTTGACAAAGAGAAAGAAAGCATATTTCGAGATTGTCAAGAATTCAGAAAGCCGAAAAGTAATCTGGTTCGAGTGATTTACGGTATCGGATTCGGTGGTTCATTGATCCATTCATTAATGTTAGAATATTTTATATTAATTTGGAGATCATATAAGTTAATATAAAAAGATATTATAGGATATTTATAATATTCTAAAAGATATTATAAGATATATTTATAATAGTCTAAAAGATATTATAAGATATATATTTATAATAGTCTAAGAGATATTATAAGATATTTATAATATTTGAGAGATATTATAAGATTATAATAATATTTTTTATTCTAACAATTAAGGAGATATTTTTGGGATTTGGTATGTATTTGTTGGATTTTGGCTATTATAAATATGTATCTCTTCTATTATTATAGTGAGACAATCTTATAGCTTACATCAACAAGGGAGAATAAGGGTTCAGGGAATTCCAAGAGAAAACTTAGAAAGATAAAGGTTTTTGGGAAACCTTTGGAGTTATCTAAGAGGATTGAGAAATACTTCTAAACACCTTGGGTTTGAGTGATTCTTATATTGAAAGTTAGAGAGGTTGAGAAACACTTGGGTAGAAAATAGGGTTTGTTCTTTGGGAACTGTGAAGGCTATTTTCTTGTAACTCATTTGTAATCTCTTGTAATAACTTTCTGAGTATAGTGAATTGGAGAGCTGCTCTCCCCCCGAGTAAATCGTTTGAATGAACTGGGTAAACAAACCTTCGTCTTTTTCTCGCCTTATTATGTTATATTATCTGTGTACAAATAATTATTGTTGTAGACCATTTATGTTGGTTGCTACTTTTCTTTGCCTCACAAATTGATATTGAATTTTGTCGTAATTAACAACAAGATTCACAACAAGTGGTGCGGTGAGCGTGGAGCAAAGAGGTACTGTTTACAAGTGAGCACCATGGTTAGATGGGAGATCGAGAAATTTTCTTGTAACAACGACTTCGGGTTGAGGAAAATTAAGATGCAAGCAATTTTAATTCAAGAGAAGTGTATCGATGCTTTGAAGAGTGAAGCATTGATGCCTACAGGGCTTACACAGGTACAGAAGACCGAGATGGTGGATAAGGCCAGGAGTGCCGTTATCTTGTGGCTCGGGGATAAAGTTCTAAGAGAAGTCTCCGGGGAGCAAACTGCGGTTGCTATGTGGGCAAAACTTGAATCATTGAATATGACTAAGTCTTTGGCTCACAGGTTGTGTTTGAAACAACAACTATATTCATTCCGAATGGTGGAGTATGAATCCATAGTTGAACAACTTACAGAATTTCACAATATTATCGATGATCTTGAGAATATTGAAGTGAAGATTGATGATGAGGACAAGGCTTTGCTCCTATTGAGTTCATTACCCAGATCCTTTGAGCACTTTAAGGATGCCCTTCTTTATGGTAAGGAAGGTACTATTACTTTGGATAAAGTCCAGACGGCGGTAAAATCCAAAGAATTTTCAAAGTTGAAAGATTTGAAGATTGAAGATAATGGTGAAGGCTTAAATGTGTCAAAGAGGAGGAGGTGAGCGTAAAGGGATGTCCAAATCAAAGAGGTCCAACAAGTCAAAGGTAAAATGTTTTAATTGTCAGAAAATTGGTTACTTCAAAAGAGATTGTCCTGAGAGAAACATCAATGGAGATTTTGTTCAAGTTGTTGTTTCCTTGGGTGAGGAAAGTTATGAGGATGCCGATGTACTAGTAGTATCGAGTTTGGAAACTGAAGATAGTTGGGTCATTGACTCAGGTTGCTCTTATCACATGTGTCCAAGAATAGAATACTTTGAAACTTTGAAGATGGTGCAAGGTGGAGTTGTTCGCCTTGGTGATAATAAGGCTTTCAAGGTTCAAGGTTCAAGGTATTAGTACGGTCAGACTTAAAATGTTTGATGATCGTGAACTTCTTATTCACAATGTGAGGTATGTTCTAGAACTCAAGCGAAATTTGTTATCGATAAGTATGTTTGATGATCTAGGCTATTGTACTAGAGTTGAACATGGAGTGTTGAAGATTTTGCGTGATGAATTGATTATTGCTAAAGGGTCTAAAATATGTGGTCTATATATTTTAGAAGGTTCAAATGTGGTTATTCATTCATCATTAACTAGTGGAGGCTTTCATGACAAGGAAGAACTATGAGATTTGGGGTTAAGGCATTATGAATGTCTTGAGAAAGTTTCAGAGGAGTATAATGAATTTTGCAGAAATCAAGGAATAAAAATGCATGTTACCGCTGAGTTGTTATTGAGTTTTTGGGGAAGAGCTGAGGTTAAAATAACTTACTTGGTTGGTAGAGAAATTCTTCAGAGGGAGAATATTGAAAACCAAAGGAGAAACCTGGTAGAAACTATAACGGAAAAAACTCAGTTTGAGGTGGAGTTTCCTACTATGGATACTAGTAGTAGTGAGGGAACAGTTACAGAGATCTCTGATTATCATTTGACTCATGATAAGGTAAGGAGGGTTATTGTAACTTCTCAAAGGGACGGTTATGCTAGCCTTAGATATTATGTTTTTAATGTGGCTGAAGGAATGCAAAAGAAAAGAAGAAAAACCTTCAGGGAGGCATTTGAAAACAGGTGGAGTCAAAGGTGGTTGAAAAATCATACTCGTAGGCATGTTAAATTACATAAGAATAAAAGGGTAGTTGGAAACAAGTGGATGCAAGTGGCAAGATCAAGATTCAATGGTTGTTTGAATTTGATCAAGGTTATTGATTAGAGTTTCAACTTGGTAGAGAGTAGCAATGTTGATGATTGTTAAATTGGTATCAACACGGTTTAAAGTCAAGGTGGAGATTGTTGGAATATGCCTTAAAACCTTTGTTGACAAAGAGAAAGAAACCTTTGTTGGAACTGAGTTTTTAATCATTTTGTAGTTAATGTTTGCTAAAATAGACTTTCATAAAATTAAGTGGGTCTACGTTAGTAAACCCACATATATATATATAATTAAGATACTAAAACATCAAGTAAATAAGAGAAAAAGCAAAAAGCCGAATCCGTAACCGGTTACACAAAACTTTTAACCAGTTACAACAGCAAATAATAGAAAAGTAACTATCAGATATAACTGATTACTACAAATGGATAACATATTACAACAACTCAAAAAATATTTTTTTCAATTTATTTGATTTATTTTAATGTGTATAACCAATTACATCTCGTGTAAACTGGTTAGAAATACTCAAAATTTGTTAAAAATATTATGATTACTTATCAAAATTATTTTTCTACGGTTAAATTATCGTAAACAAAAACGTCAAAATAAATTATGGTAAGCAAAATTAGTATCCACATTCTTTTTTTTTTTGGTTACAATGAGGGCCAAAGCCCGAAGCGAAAACTAAAACGCAACAAATCTCAAAGAGACACAACCATTTTTGTCTCTCTCAACAATTTCATCCAGCCATCCAGGAATCTCTTGAAAGAACTTGAAACCACCCTGAAGATTCTTCCCTTCCTTAGCAAGAACGTGAGCACAAACATTACTATCTCTAAAGATATGATTTAACTCCACCTCTTCAAAATCTCCCATCAAAGCTCTAATATGGATAATAAGATTGTAGCTCCTACGATTTAGCTTGTTATTCATACTGATATTATCAATAGCTACTTTCGAATCAGACTCAATTTCGACCTTCGTAAACCCTTGCTCCCTAACCATTCTTAAGCCAACATATATTCCCCAAAGCTCCGCCATTAACGGACTACACTTGCCTATGAAATTTGCAAAACCACCACACCAATTACCATGCTCGTCCCAGATACACCCACCACAAGCAGCAATACTGTTCCCTTGAGCACCATCTATGTTAAGCTTAACAAAAGCTTGCTTCGGACACTCCCAAGCTACAAGACAATTCTCGATAGTCCTGTTAAGGACTTTCTTGTTGATCATGACAGCATTTTTATAGTCTTTAACTCCTCCCTCTATAATCATCCCCACATCATAAGGTCTCACAAAGTTCTCTTCATGAGTTTCTTTATTCCTCCAAGCCCAAATAACATGGCAACCCATAGCCCAATAATTGCACCATTCCAAATCATTCATCCTTTTGCTTGAGAGGTTAAGTAAGATCCAGTCATGGATATCTGCATGATAGAAATCATTGGTTATATGCATAGGAATCTTATTCTGCCACACTTGCTTCGCGAAACGACAATCACGGAGAGCGTGTAGCGTATGCTCGCTAGCAGCCCCACAAAGCCTGCACTTTGCATTTCCAAAACCTGTAGCAAACATTCTCTGGTTAGTGAGCAGCCTATCATGGTTGAGGAGCCAGATAAAACTTCGCACTCGCTCCAGAACCTGCAGCTGCCAAATAAGGTTCCACATTATTTCCGTCGTGTGGTCCGTCTCCTGCATCATCACCCGATACATATGCCCTATGGAGAAACTTTCATTTTCATTCGTCGAAATTATAAAATTATCTTCGCTATCATCATTCACAGGAGGAAGAATAGTCTCTATACTCAGTTTGAGCTTGTTTGGAATCCAATCTATGATTTGCCAATTCCTAGATCCATCTTCGCCAACCAAATCAGTTACTCTAGCATTAACCAAATAATCCGGAATTACGACACCACTTTCACAGATGTTCTCCCCTTTATCAATCCAATTATCCGTCCACGCCTGAATCGTATGCCCATTGCCAATTCTCCAAAGCCCCACATCCAACAAGTTGGGATGTGTTTTCACAATTGCTTTCCAGAGATTCGAATCCGAACTCTTCGCTGTCAGATTCCTTCTAATCGTATCAGGCCGATACTTCCCCTTCAAGATGCTACACCATAAGTCCTCATCACCATTGAGAATTTTACAACGCAATTTCATGATACACGATTTATTCATGACAATAAGATCTCGCAACCCAAGTCCACCATCTTTCTTAGCCATAGTAACCTTATCCCACCCTACGACATGATATTTCCTCTTCGTCTCCGTATCGCCCCAAATAAAGTTTCTTTGTATTTTTTGAATATCCTTAATACAGGAAATATGGAGTAAGTTTGTCATCATAGGATACACTGGTATAGCTTCTATCACACTCTTGGCTAGAGTGACTCTGCCAGTAAAGGAGAGATTCCTTGCTTTCCAACTCGTAAGCTTCGCTGCTATCTGATCCAACACATACGCAAAATCATTCTTCCTTATAGCCTTACCAGTTAAGGGGATACCCAAATACTTGCCGAAACCATCTGTCTCCTTAATATTCGCAAGATTAGCCAATTTGGCTCTCACCCCTTTAGGAACATTATTAGAAAAGAGCATACTAGATTTTTCTTTGCTGATTTCTTGACCTGACATTTTACAAAATATCTCCAGAGTTTCATTAACACAAGACTTGTTTCTCCGTCGCTTCACCGAAAATAAGCAGATCATCCGCAAAGATCAAATGCGAGATGTTAGCTCCATTTATACCAACTTTGAAAGGCTTCCACGTTCTTATAACCATGGCAAATTAACTTTGAATAACGAGCGAATTTCTTGTAGTGTGAGAAGAATAAAGTAAAGTTAAATTATTGGAGCGCACTTGCACTGTTGCACACATCATAGAGTATCTATTTCAATAATGGAATAATAAGAAAGAAGAAAAAAGAAAAACATCTGTAATTGTTTCAACTCTCAACAAGTCTAGCTTCTCTGTCTTTCCTTACAACAACTGTATTCATTTCATTTTCAATTATGCATACTAAATTATTCCCTGTTACCCATCTCCTATATAAACAGCTGTAACCCCTTAATTAACCATAAGGGGCATAACTGTAAATTCTTATTAAATATTCTTTTCTTTTATATTAAAAATCTTTTTAAATAAAAGTTAGATATGATTTATATACGCGTGTGAAGCAATAACGCGAGTCACGTTAAAGTCAAGTGGCAGCATTCGTAAATAAGACCAAAATCCAATGGCATTTTTGAATAACCTTTTGCTTATATTACGATAACAGAGCCTCTTGTTAGAATTCTCAACTCGAGTAAACAAACCAGCCATGGGAACCAGAAACAGCTTCTTTCTTATCTCTGCAATCTTAGCCGTCCACGTGGCGTTTTCATCCTCCATCACCTTTGATTTCGCCGACAACAATCTCGGCAACTTCCTCCTCCCGTTGAACATCGGCTGCCGTGGATCTATCGCCGAATGTAGCCTTGAAGATACCGAGTTTCTGATGGAGTCTGAGAGCAACAGGCGCATTTTAGCAGGAACTAGGTACATCAGCTATGGTGCGCTGAGGAGGAACACTGTCCCTTGCTCACGACGAGGTGCTTCGTATTACAATTGTCGACCTGGTGCTCAGGCGAATCCCTACCACCGTGGATGCAGTGCCATCACTCGATGCAGGCGTTGAAGTTATTATTTCCATTTTCTCTGATTTACTTTGTTTTTATTTTTTTATTTTTTTATATATAATTTTGTAATTGATGATAATAGATCTTGTTGTTATGTACTACTAGTAGTAGTATAGTAGAATAGAGAAATTGAAGTAGTAGAGTTGAATAAAATGAAATTCGATGCTGTTTGTATTATTATTCATTTGAGACTTGAGAAGATTACTATCATCAATAATTTATATTATTAATTCTTGTTGATTCAAGGTAGTTTCTTTTTATGTTTGTGCTTTTTCTTGAGTTAATTTGGGCAGTGTTTGGTTGTTTGGAAAGGTAATGTGAAATGAAATTTATAAGTGCTTTTTTGGGATGATAATGGGAGTGGACAGTATAGGATCTAAAATGTGACTTTTTTGGGTTTTGGCTTTTTGATATGTGGCTTGAGAAAGAAGGAGAGTGGCATCTGTATGGGTGGTGTTTTGTTCCTCTTTGCTACCTTTTCTCTTTTTCATTGTTGAAATGATATTGAGGAAAGTTCCTTAAGGTGAAGTAAAGTACATTAAGAAGCTTGTTTGCCAAATTTCATTTCTATTTTAAAAAATTGTCCTAATAACTAGGGTTTTAATGACATTAGTTAATAAAATAACAAAAATGAAGTATGTCTTGAAAGCACAATTTGATATATTTTGATCAATTTTAAATTGTAACAAAATATAAGTAAGATTTGGTCAATTTTAAATTGTAACAAAATATAAGTAAAATTTCACTTTGACACTATATTTTATAATAACTTACTAAAATTGTCCTTAATTTAATTTAATTAATGATATTATTTAAGATAAGTTTTTATATTATTTATGTTCGTATTCAAGGATTAATTAAATATAAAACCAAGCAATTAGGCTCGGCTTGAGTGGCAAACGAAAGTTCGAAGAATACAGAGTTTAATTTTTGGTGGGAACAGTATCATGACTTCTCGGCACGAACTCTGAATTACTAGAGTCTCATTCCTCTAGAAACCAGAGTGCATACAAAATTGTGTCTTTTGTCTATAAATTGTATTGGAGAAAGTACATGTGTCAACATTTTTTTATAAAATAGAATTTACATTCAAATAGAAAAAAAATAAGACTAAATTACAGTTGGGGAACTAAAATTGTAATTTAGAAAGGAAAAAAAAATACTATATTCATTTCAAAATAAATAAATAATTGCTTTAGTTGATAAACTCACATTCATTAAAAAAAATATAAATAACTAAAATAGGGTGTTTGTGTTTGTTTCGTAGATTGCAAATTTATTTTCAAGAATATAGGTTAAAATATTTTTCATTCTCATATTTTATTCAAAGTTTTCTAAAATTATACTTAGGAATTTGTTTGTTTCGTAGATTGCAAATTTATTTTCAGGAATATAGGTTGAAATATTTTTCATTCTCATATTTTATTCAAAGTTTTCTATAATTATGATTTTTTTATACTCGTGAATTTATTTTACACATAATTTTGTCATTTTTCATTTTCATGTTATTGGATGAGAATCTTACATTCCCATGATAAATAACCATCCATAATTTCTCACTCCTAAGTATTTCAACTCATTTATTTTATATTTTAAATTAAATATATTTATAAATATTCTAAGAAAATTAAAAAATTTCACCAAACATCCCGACGGAATAAAATTCCCAAGAATAATGTTTCAAGAATGACATTTCTAAGATTATACTTTTAATTTTTAAAATAAACACACCCAAAGAATAATATTTGCTAAAATAGTTTTATTATTAATTGAAGTATTTCTCTCTATTATAAATACAAAATAAAACATTAAATAAGAAAGGTGGTAAGCAATATTAATTACAAAAGTGTGTAAAATATTAATAAGAAAGGTGGTAAAACATTAAAATTAGAAGAAGTATCGATAGTTTTGTAACAAAACTTTCTATACAACTTAGTTTGGGATAAGGAATTGTTGTGACTTGTGATCGGTTAAAATTGAGTTAAAGTTATACATTAAATAGAAAAGTTGAACTTAGTTTATGATTCACAAAACAAAACTCATATATTTAATGGCGTATTTTTATGAATAAAAATATGGCTTTTCTCATAAAAATATGGCTTTTAAATATAATTTTATTAGGCATACAATATGAAGACGGCAAAGGTCTTGTTTTTCTCCCGGCCTCCATGCCGCATATATCGCACCTATCTATTTTTAATGGCTTTTCTATTACTCGTTTGATTTGTCACCGTAACTTACTCACTTTACTACTAGAAAAATACTTAATAGTAAAAAAATAGAAAAAAAAATACAAGAATAAAATTCAACAATTTATTATCACCACAACTTCATAATTCCTATTAAAAACTAAATTAAATTTAAAATTAATTTAAAATTCCCCTCTAAAATAATGACATGTGTACATTCTTCTATTTCTTTTTCAATTTGTATAATACTAAATAGCACTCCTCTTGATACTAATCTGTTTATTTTATTGTAGTCCTTAATCCCAAAATAACCTATATAGTTTGGTAATTTACATGTATTAGAAAAATGTTATTAAAATGGAAAGAAATATATTTTTATTAAATGTTTAAATGCATCTTTGGTCTCTGTAAGTTAGTGAATATTTGATTTTAGTCTTTGTAAGTTTATTTTTTTGATCTGAGTCCCTGTATTTCACTTTCGCGTTCGTTTTAGTCCCTAAAATCAAAATCTGTAGGAAAATTCGCAGGAAACCTGCAAATTTTCCTGCGGATTTTGGCTTTAGGGACTAAACTGCAAGCAAAAAGTAAGATATAGGGACTCAGACCAACAAAAAAAAACTTACAGGATGAAAACCAAAAACTCGCTAACTTAAAGGGACCAAAAGTGCATTTAAACCTTTATTAAATTATATTGATCAATTTGTGTATTAAGTTTAATCACAAAAAAAAAATTTCTCCAACCTTTCTCGCTTTAAGATAAGTTATTTTGTTGAGGTGTGTCAACAGCAGCTCTAAGTTAACTCTCAAGAGTTGGTTTAGTGATAGAGACTTGAGTTTTGAGAGTCTGTTTCTCTCAAGGTCTTGAGTTCGAGTTCAACTAGGTACTAATAATTTTTTTATTGGGTATGTTCATACAGAACTGTATTCTGACTTTAAACGGGACCCTCACTAATAGACGGTATCAAATATTTGTCACCACTACAACAATAAAACTCTCATAATCATCCTCATTGAGGCAACTATAATGTGAACAAAATCATCATTGTATCTTCTAGGGACAATCCTTTTTAAAATTACTAATTTTATAAAAAAAACAAAAACATTTTAGCCTTTAACTTATCAAAACACCCCAGATTTAAACTTCATTATACTCTTGCACCTTACAGTCACTCCTTGGAGCTTACAGACGTGTGAACTTTATCTAAGGTGATAGTATCTTCCTTAAGATAAATAAATACATCTCTGAATTGCTTAAATGTTGGAACAATTAGGGTTTTCAAGAAATTGAAGAAGAAGAAGAAGAAAAAGAGAAAAACTATATTATGAAAAACGATTTTATTAAAATATAGTCGCAACATTTTAAAGAGCTATATGCTCAAAGCAAGGAAATATCAGTTTCAAACATTAGAAATGTTTTTTCTGCATTTGCATTCCTTCATTGAGAACTTTTCCAAGCTTTTTTAGGTTCTAAAATTTCATTATCTTCAGTGTTGACGTAGTAACGTGGCAAGCAAAAGATTGGAAGTATTACTCCAGGAATTATCGTGTCCACAGAGAATGGTCTGCTTAGAATGCCATTCAACAGTTTCTTTGTTTCTGAGCTCGGATTTGAATGAACAAAAAGAATAAGATATAAACAGGAAAATAAATACATTCTTCTGAGAGAATAACTTATCAGGCCTGAATATACATTACTCACAAACTTAAACCTATCGATCAGTTGCACTCAACCTACGATACTCATCATTATCATCACATATCTCTCAAATTAGTGTTCATCTCTGAAGCACCAACGAGACGTATCACAACCTAGGTTATCTCTAACGCAATGTTGCGTGAACATCCATATTCTCGCGTCGGCGATCTCTCACGCGTAACTCAAACACGGAAGTATTAAGCTTCGATACAAAGTGATTGTTAAATCTAAATCCATCTCTAGAGTCTAGAAGCTAACAAAAATCTATCGCTAATCAGAATCTATGAGGCATATCTCTACAACAACACAAATCTCAAACATAAATGCAAAAAGAAATCAAACACAGAAGTATTAAGCTTCGATACAAAGTGATTGTTAGCTCTAAATCCATCTCTAGAGTCTAGAGGCTAACAAAAATCTATCCTAATCAGAATCTGTGAGGCATATCTCTACAACAACACAAATCCCAAACATAAATGCAAAAAGATTAGGAAAGATAACAATAACGATTTGTAAAGCAAGTTTTATACAACTCCATGAGAGATTAATATACATATGTTCAAAGTAAATATACATACAAACCCAACAAATAGAAAATACATAGAGAAGAGAAAAGATAAATCAGAATCTCTCAGATTGTCAACACCGATTGAAGCAAATCCACCTCTTAAACATCAAAATGCATAGTTCATTGTTGTTTTCGAGCCTCTCTCATCAAAAGAATGAAGGTGATGGTGTATAGACCTAAAAAGGCCCAACCCATAACCTAAAAATATGTTTTTTTGCCCTAAATATAAGTTTGAAACCCACAGATCCCGCTTAGCGGTAGCAGAGCCTGCTAAGCCCGGTTTGAAGCGTTGGAAAACTCATTCAATGCTCTATATAACAATGAATAAATATCAATGAAATTGATGATTTTTCTCATTTTTTTTTTGAACCTTATTCTTTGATGAATTGCTAAAAAATGCATTCTTGAAGCTTAGTCTGTGGCCTTTATTACTCAAATCTCTAACTATGAATGAATACCTACAAATTGAATGAAAAACTATAAAACAATATATAAATGAATCAAAAAAAAATTATACAAAATATGTACAAATCTAACTAAAACGTGCGAATTCACACACAAGTTGAGGAATAAGAGACGATAAGTGCTGCAAAACTATATACAAAAATAACTACAATTTGGCACTTATCATTGAGCAAATGTTATCAAGGCAAGTGCTTTCACAAGAAAGATATATAATGGTGGATGTATATAGTTTGTTGGGGATTGATGTCTTGAAAATATCTTGAGCGTTGTTCCTTTAAGAAATTAGGGTATAGATTCGTTGTTGTAGCCGTGTAACATATTCCCCCGGTTGTTAAAAAAATCGAGGAGAAACATATTTTCTATTTTAAATAGAAAAATAAAATAATTACGCCCCTCAATTTTAGAATAAAATTGAGGTGAATAATTGTTAGCGCAACAATCGGGGGAGGGTCGAGTAAGGAGCATTCTACTTTGTGGGATTTCCTTTGAACAACACATTTTTATGAGAGACAACTCACTTGTCCATCTAAAACCTTAAGGTGATAGGTGAGTGGGTTCTCCCACTTATAAATGCTCAAGTCACCATATTCCTATCCAATGTGGGACTATTTCTCCCACACTACTCACACTTGTTATATTCTCAACACCCCTCTCAAGTGTGAGTCCACAATGCTCCCCCTCAAATGGAAGCTCTTTTTTCCACATACACTTGTACCACCATTGAAACTCTTTCAATGGAACACTCTTTACCCACATGTGGGTTACTTTTCGAGACAAGTAAGTCTGTCCCTTTCTCAAAACCAATCTCTAATACCATTTTTTGGAGGAAATTCGGGGGTCAACACGAGAGAACATTTTACACTTGGGACACATCTTTGTGAGAGAGTCATCACATATTCACGCAAAGCCTTAAAGTGATAGGTGAGTGAATTCTCTCACTTATAAAGTGCTCAATCTTCACTTTTCTAATTAATATGAGACTTCTTCCTCACACTTGATTCCCAATACTCTCGCTCAAGTGTGATTGTATACATAATGCTCTCGCTCATGATACGGGTTATCCCACTTATAAATGCTTTAGTCACCACATTTCTATCCAATGTGAGACTATTTTCCCCACACTACTCACACTTGTTATATTCTTAACACTCCCACTCAAGTATGAGTCCACAATACTCCCCCTCAAGTGGAAGCTCTTTCTTCCAATACACTTGTACCGTCGTTGAAACTCTTTCAATGGGACACTCTTTACCCACGTGTGGGACACTTAACCTTGCTTATGTGGGGTCCTTTTCGATACAGGTAAGTCAGTCCCTTTCTCAAAACCAGGCTCTGATACCATTTGTTAGCGCAATAATCAGGGGAGGATCGAGCGGGGAGCATTATACTTTGTGGGACTTTCCTTTGAGCAACACACTTTTGTGGGAGACACACCACTTGTCCACTTAAAACCTTAAGGTGATAGGTGAGTCGGTTCTCACACTTATAAATGCTCAAGTCACCACATTTCTATCCAATATGAGACTATTTCCCCCACACTACTCACACTTTCTATATTCTCAACATTAATATCTATTTTTTAAAACGTTACATTATTTACACAAAATATTAAAAATTCCAGATTCATCATCGTCCATGCAATTTCAGATTTTGTTGTATATATCTTTTCAAAGGTTGAACAAACTTCTTTGTTTAACTTGGAAGCAGGAATAATTTTCTGCACTTACAATCTATCATATGGAACTTTTCCAACATTCTTTAACGGGGAGTTGTTTCAAAAATACAACATCAACACCATCATATGAGATAGATTGCAAGGACAGAAAAAATATTTTGTTCAAGGATAGAAGAACATTGAAGATTTTTTCTGTCTTGCAATTCATCCCAAAAAATGATGCATACTAGTTTGGGACGGCAGCATATAAGTTAGAATTATGATAAAATCTGTTTAACAAGTGCTTTTATAGTAAAATCTGATTATGTTATCCTCGGTTCTTAAGGAAATCGAAGAGATAGATCATTTAATATTCACTTATAAACAAATAAAAATGTAAACTGCAATAGTTGAGATTCGAAGTGTGTCCTGATTTATTTTTCTCTTCGGTTTTATTAAAAACCGAGGTAATATGTTACTTTTATTTTTATAAAAAAAATAAAACATGAAATAATTGGACCAGCTTTTATTTTATTTTTAATTGTAGTATATGCTATTTATTTCAGGTTAATAGCAATGCTTTTATTTTTAGCAATCATTACTATTTAAAAACATTGAAATAATCATAAAAATTAATGAATTTTTTTTTATCTTCTTACGTCTCTTAATTTTCACCGGTTTTTCTAATAGTTCCACTTAATAAGCAATTCTATAATAATTTTTTTTAATAAGCAATTCTATAATAATTTTTTTTAATAAGCAATTCTATAATAATTGGATGTTCATTTTATATTATAGCCTTTTTAAATTTTCTTAGCAAGACCCTTCTTTAATTAACCTGCATCTAAATCATTTTTTTCTTTACTTCCAGATAGGGATACTAATTTTGGATTGCGGCCAACTCACATGCATTACCAACACATCATTTGAAATGAGTGAACACGCTTCTATGATTATTATGACAGCACCTTACCTTTGTCTGTGACAACTAAAATACACCTCACAAATCTTTGTCTCATTATTTTCTGTTCAAATCTGAACCACCAACTTGAAAAAAATAGTAAATCCCTATCTTGAACGGCAAAGACTATTGTTTTGTTGGACATGTATAATAGTACACTCGTGTATATATGTCTACACTAATGGCACTCGGAGGACAATTAATGGCCAACAACATATCATCTCTGGGCGTGATTCTGTTTACCAAATACTACTCACTCCGTCTCATAATAAGTGTCTCATTTGCACTTTTTTTATGTCTCAAAATAAATGTCTCTTTAGAAAACCAATGCAACATTTATTAATTTTTTCCACTACTATACCCCTATTTATTAACTTTCACGTTTTTCAACTACTCTACTACTTAAGAAATAAGGGTACTTTAGTAAATGATATTAACTTTATTCATTAAAACCAACACATCCAATCATTTTCTTAAGAACCGCGCAAGACTCAAATAGGAAACTTATTATGAGACGGAGGGAGTATCTCATAGAACTCCTGGCTAAGCTGTCAAATATCATCACAATTGGATTGATGCAGCCAAAACTTAAATATCAAATCACTACATTAATTTAAAAAGAAAATCTAAAACATAAACCTTAAAAACTCGCGCACCTTTTGAGTTTTGTTTGATATGATACCGATCATCCAATTAATTGATGTTAAGGTTGGATAAATTTAAACTTTCTGATTGAAAGTGACCGATTCATTGTTCTTTTGGTGTAAATGGTTCGAGTTGAGTTAGGTATCAGATTGATTTAGTTGGATAATTTGAATAGTATAAGATTGTTTAGATTAATATTTATTATTATTATTATTATTATTATTATTATTATTATTATTATTATTATTATTATAGGCCGATCCATTATAAAAATGAGATTTGTTAAATTATTATCATTTTATAATTTAACGGTGATATTGTATACTCACAAGAATACAAGATATGCAATATAAAATTATAAATATAATTTAATCAATGATTTTACGTATGATAATAACTTTTAGAATAATAAAAAAATAGTTTTTCTTTAAACTACTTTAAAATTATTATAGTTTTCAGTAAATAAATAAATGTTTGTGAATTTTATAAAAAAAATGAGTTATTTGTATGGATTTACCCAAATATATATTAAACCGATTAAATGCGTTCGATTTATCCGTCAAATCGATATAATCGAATCCACCGAAAATCGAAAATTTATTGGGCCTTAAGAATGAAACTGTGAACTGCGTCGGATTTAAATTATGGACCCGATTTCAACCTAAATCGACCAATTATCCAACCCTAATTGATGTTATGTTATATTTTATATTTAATTATTTTAAATTATATTAAATTTTGAATTGATTTTTGTCTTAGGTGACGTTAGCAAAACTCATAGAATATTAGACGATTATAGCTTTTGATATAAGCTCAACCAAGGCCATTCTGAACGATTTGGAGGCTCTGTTCTAATTTTAAAAGAGCATTACTTTATCCACCTCATGAGGTGCTAGTTCACAACGGGGAAAAGTAAAAAAAAAAAAAAAAGCCCTTCAATTATGAAGATGCATCTTTGGACACATCAATACTACACACCCCAACACTTTCATGAGTGAGCCTTTATGTTGCCCAAAAATGTATACGGAGATGCATCTTCCTATACTTAGTAGGATGAATCCGCATGTGCATCTCCGTAAAAACTCTTATTTCAAAATTCAGTGAGATTTATGGAGATACATCTTTGAAAGAGTTTAATTAATATAACTCACGTCAGACCCTTCCTTTTCCTTCTTCATTTGCTACACTTTCACAAACCCTTCAAAGAGCTTATAAGCAAGAATTAACTAGGTCATTTTTCAAACTTTACCACTAATTCTACCTCATTCCAATCAATCTTAGGATTTTCTACGTTTCGTGCAATCACGCATTCTTACGGAGATGCATCTTAGAATTTTGCCTTTCTTATTTTACGGAGACACATATACGAATATACTTGACTTGATTTTGATATGATTTTTGGGTTTGTATTATAGGTACAATTGCTGAAAACCAGAACATTGGAATAGCGGGCTTAGAGTTTGGACATGTTTAGGAAGGCAGTCCTGCAATGGCCATCACACATGCCATGATGGTCGAGGCACGAAATGCCTTGCAGTACAGAAGGAACCAGGGGGTTTCAGTTAGATATATCTTGTAGTTTGTATTTTGAATTATTGTTTGTGTTTGTATATTGATAACATCTATTGTTTAAATTTGTATTAATATTTGAATTTATATATATGACATTCTTGAATTATATTAATGGTTATGGTTTTATGATATCCTTAGTATAAATGACCTAAAAATATAAGTTGGCCTAAAAAATATCAATTTGGGACACTTACTGCTAAGGCAAAAACACCTGAATGCTTTTAGGGGCTATTTTGAAAATGCATCTACGAAATAACCCTAGAAAAATTACAGAGATGCATATCTGAAGTAACCAATTGAAATCATTTGGGGTGGATGGTTCACTTGTGAAGCACAAATTGCTTTCAAGGGGTTAATCCAGAGATGCATCTGCGTAATTATTTCGGGGTAACTCCGTAAATGCATCCCTAGACGAGTTTCTGACAAATATGGGGTGGATGACTCACTTAGCAAGTGATGTGTGCATCTAAAGTGTGTATGGAGATGCATCTTTAAAATATGGAAAGGGAAAATACAGATTTTAAGTGTACTCATCCTCACCCTATGGGGTGTATAAAGTAATCCCCTTTTAAAAACTAGTCCCTAATAAAAAAGAATCCATAGAATTAAAAAAGAATCGTCTTTTATTTAAGCAGAGATTCAGGTCGTTCTTGATTTTGAATTGAATTATTTTACTATATCCCTAAACAATTTCCTTTTGTGAGATCTCTGAATCATTCCTCAACATATTTTCCATATTTGGTATTCTTCACTTGTAAAAATCCCAGAGCAAAGATTGTGTATTTGTTTATTTAATTCTATATAATTATTATGCATGATTTTTATTATATGATAGGTGTGGGTTTACTTTAATCTTTTTGATTTCTTTGGATGATCTCTAGGGAGCACAACTGGATTTTCATTTTAAAGTTTAAAATTTATGATATGAGACGAATTTATTTTGAGACACCGTGATACGCAGCTCGAGATTAAAGTGCAGTCACGTTATCGTATGTTCTGTTTTTCTTTGTTTTGATGTTTTAATCAAGTTGAGTGTATATAATATTGTTTATCCGCTTATTTTTAATTTGCTTCTTATTCAAATATTCACGTGTTTGTATTTCATTTGCAATTGAGTTTTATTGTGTAGCTTCGGCTATTCAGCATTGTACCATTAAGACTCATCATTATTCAATAAAAATAGAGCATTGATCCCTGATAATGTTGCTTTTTGAGCCATCAAATTACTGTTTATCGTTTCATCAGGTGTTTCCTAAATCAAAAGTTAGAACTCTTAGATCAAGGTGAAAGTAATTTGATTCGAATCAAGTGTATGTATGACTCAAATCATGGACATTGTGAAAATTGGAATCTGCCTTGGATGATTTGACTCTAATCATAAAATTAACTTGACTCGAATCACAACCTAGTGTGACTCGAATCATTTTGTAATCTAGACTTGAATCGTAACTCTCCATGAAGTTAGGATTGGGCTCTAGTTAATTTAACTTGAATCATAAGTTGAAGTTAACTCGAATCACAACACCTTGTGACTCAAATCATGATTTCTTCTTGATTTGAATCATAGCTCACAAATTCAATTTTCCACCTTAGATTTAAATATTTGTTTCTTTGATCCAAAAACAAGTGTGTTAAACAATGTGAGTGAAACCTATAGAGACAAAATGTCAATTTTTCTTCTCTTATCTAGTGTGTCTATTCTTAGCAACTTTGAATCTTTCTCTTATTTTTTCTAGAAAATTTCTTAAGTGTTAATCAATGTCAAATTCATTTATTTTTGTTACAATTTATTCTTGTATAATTTGTTGTTGTTTGATGGAAAATTAGAGAGAGTGGGTAGATCAATCTTGTATTGATTCATCATTGATCAAGCTCTTGATATCCATCAAGAACCAAGACCCATTTATCCAGAGATTAAAGAGGATCTTTGTGTGTGTTCTTCTTTCATCCACATCTAATTCCTTGACTAACACCTTATGAATTATAGTGTGTATGAGATTCCTTTGGCATTCCTCATCATCTTTATCCTTAGTAATATTACATTGATGTGGACCTTAATATCTAAAGATTGAGTGTTTGAGCGAGACTAGTGGTACATTAGGGTATCTAATGCTTTTGTGTGAAGTTTGCTGTTTGTAAATCTTTTCTTGAATGTAGTTTGGTTCTTATTGCTATCTATCAAGAAGTGAGTTTTAGTATACTCCATGGAAGACTTAGGTGAAGTCAAGTACAAATTGTTCATAAGGCGGAGTTGGAAGTTGTCCAATTTTGGTGTGATTGTGGAAAGAATGTTCTCATGCAAAGTTAGGAGTTTTCCAATCAACTCTTAGCTAATGACAATCGCTCGAACAAGAAATCAATGGGATCAGGTGGATTGTCACACCTAAATACTTGGAGTAGGTTATTGTAGATAGTAAGTTTATTGGATTAAGATCTTTGAGGATATTGTTTTTGTTAGCAGTTTGAGGATCTTTGAGGATATTATTTCGTTGTAATCAAAATGCATGTATCAAACTTATCAAAATAGTGGAAGATCATGATTATTTAACACCATTGAAGAGTGAAGTAGGCAAAGTGAGGACGAATGTCGAACCACTATATATCTTTGTGTATATTTTCTCTCTTCCCTTACCCCCTTAATTTTTCAACATTCATTAATATTTCTATTGCATAAGTGCGTTATTGCATCTTTTGTATGTCATTTAGGTTAGACCTTGCTTATATATATTTAATGTATAAGCTTAGGTATGCGATGCATCAATCTTATTAAATCATCATAAGTCCAATTATGTCTTAAATGAATATCTATGTAAAGTAATTTTAAATCTCTTTGTTTAAAGAGACCTTGGTTATGTAGTAATTGTCTTGCATTATAGGTAATTAAGTCCTTCGAGATATCTTGTAATGATTCTGTTGGTTTGATTCATTGAGATGCTTCCAAGCTCTCTTAGTATTGTGTTTTGCTTCTACGTTTCTTAAATTGTCGACATCGACAGTTGAGACAACACAAAAATATTAGATTGAGTAACTATTTTTTGGTCTTATCCATACATTGAAGACGCGTGGAAGTAAGTTAGAAGGTTGAGAACCATCCAATTGGTTAAGTGTCGAATGGTGAAAACATAGTTGTTGCAGGAAGTTATTCATGTAATAGTATATATAGTGGTTCTATCTGTAAGTACGAAGTGCGCCTAAGAGGGGGGGTGAATTAGGTTCTTAAAATTTTTATCGGTTTTTGGTGATATGTGGATTATTTTTCTGGTTTATGGTGAAGTTATGGGAAGAGTAAAATGCAGAAAAATAAATGACACAAGGATATATCCTTGTTCCCCTCACAATCTGAGAGTAATCCAGTCCCCTTACGAGTAAGAGATTTTCACTATTGTTGGTAACTTGTACAACACACAACAACAACCCCAAGAACAATCCTCTTGGATTTTTCACTAAGACCACTTATGAGAACAATCCTCTCAAAGTGCCTATCTTGCTTCCAACAATCCTGGATAGCAAAGTTACAACAAATATAATTGATTTGTATAACAATTTGAATAGTAGAACAATGTATCAATCACTTGATTGATCTTCTCTTTCAAGTAAAACAATTCACAAGGATATATTATTGATCAAGGTGAATGAATATATGAGAATGTTTTTCTGAAATATGTATGTAACAATACAGAAAATTTCTCAATGAAAATTTATGAATGATGAACACTTTGTTTGGATATTCTGTGAGAGTAAAGTTTGTAAATTGTATGAAAGAGGTAAATTTTTGAAATATGATATACATGGTATTTATAGATGACTCTACACCCTTTAGAATGGTTGCATTTTGATGTAACAATGCAATGGTTAAAGTTTTGAAATATAATTTCGTTTGGATTTAAAACAGGCTGAAAAAGTCCCACTAGTTCAGTGGTAACCGGTTACTTGAAATGAGGTAACCGGTTACCATGTAACGCTACCTTTTGGATTTTGAAAATATTGCCCAGGTAACCGGTTACTTGGTTGAGGTAACCGGTTACTTGGTTGAGGTAACCAGTTACTTGGTTGAGGTAACTGTTTACTTCACCTAAAATCTACCAAAAACAAGGAAACAATGGCGCCGCAAAGTTGAGGTAACCGGTTACTCTGGAGCTGAAAGGTGAAAAAACATATAGAAATGGCTTGGAAACAAAGGCAGTGATATTTCTTGATAGGGTAATGCATATGTATGAAAAAGGAAATATTTTTTTTAGCACTAAAATGTCAATGTTTCAGTTTTAGCTTTTACCAAATATTTGAAGATCAATCACAGATTTAATCTTCTTAAAAGTTGCAAATTGATCCAAATGCCATCACAATTCTTTTGCTCATCTTTTTGATATTTGTTAACTTCATCAAAACAAATGCTTCATGTAATTATGGAGAAGCTTGAGATTACACTAGCGTTAGGATTCACGGTGGCAATATCATTGTAAAATCTCTGTAAAACTCAAAGTATCCACGTCAAAGCGAGAAACGATTTGTGAGAACTATGTATGATTTTGAACACCAACTTTTATAAATTTAAGCAAAGTATTTTTGTTTAATTTACCTTCCTTTTTCCTGCCTTTACTTTTACATTATAGTCTCTTTTATATTTGACTTTGACACTGTTGAAATTCTCCACTTTCTCTCATTTTCAAACTCTTGTGTTTTTTAATTTATTAGTCAAATTTTATACTCTCAACAACATTCAAACACTTGTCTTGGATAAATTACGCATAAAATATCATAGGATTTACTAGTTTGATAATGTGAGTAACTATTCAAAACAAAGTGATTGTTTACCAAAATCACCGATAAACACTCGCCCAATTAATTGATTCAATAACATTATGATTCGATAGTGGATATTGCTCATAAATCTAACCATATTCTAGCTATTATAAGTTACAAGAATTTCTATTCTAGGATATTTAGTAGAAAATATATTACTATAATATTTTAATTCAAAAGATTAAATTTTGGAGTTTAACACAAGAAAAGCATTAAGACTAAAAATAACAAAATCGATATACCGAAAAAAAGTTTCACATAACTTCCAGCCGAAGAGTATTTACATGAAAATCATAATGAATAATCTAATTTCAAACACAAGAAAAACTTATCTACGCATAATTAGCTTTACAAGATGAAGAGCACATGAAAGAAGCTACTAAACTTGAATCTTTTAAGTTGAAAGCCTCCACCTTGCCTTCTAATGCACTAGTGGTTTCTTCTTGTGTTTCTCCATTTTCTTCCTAAACAATGATACTCAAGTTCTGACCTAATGCCTTTTATTTTTATTTTTTAACAAGAGAAATTGTCAACTCATAATGTGGCTCTCCTCGTGTGCTAAGAATGTTTCTCCAATAATAGTGTGCTAGCGTGGATGTCAAAAAAAATTGTTTCTCCCAGAAAGTAGATAGACTGCCTTATGAATTCAAATTTAGCTATCCTTTCAGTTTTTTCCAATTGTGTTGTAGGGATGGGTCAAGTCCGTCTTAATTCACCTTGAAAGATGATAGACTCTCCTGGCAAGCATAGCTTCCTTTAATCTTAAGTATCTACCAGCTTGTCCTCGGAGGTATCTAAAATCGTCTAGGTTTTCCAAGTGAGACAACTTATTCACCTAGAAAACTTTCCTTGTTGCAGAACCTTTGGCAATCTATGACTTTCGGTTGGTTAGCAACTTTTTGTTTGCCTCCTGAATTGAATGGAGGAGTTATTATAGTCCTTTTCCTTTCCAAAGTGTTGGAAATTAAATAATAGAAATAAAATTCAAAAAAACACTACTACTTCTAATATACATTAATTGGGTTTTTATGTGATTTATTACAAAATAAGTTGATATTATTTGATGCCTTTATCATATTACTAACAAAGCCTAAAGAGACAAAGTAAACATTATTTGGTTTGAGTGAAATAATTCCTACTAATCTAATAAGGAAATGAGTATGTAAGAAAAAGACTAGATGTAATAATATGTTGTTGTGAACTTGTTCTTTATGTATTTTCTTCTATTTTTAAAATTGAGTGATTTATTTAAAGGAGGAAAACCTCTTTGATAAATGACTACTGAAATAAATATTTTAAATGATCAATACAATTCAATCTCACTCAAACCTAAGAAGACTATGAATTTGTTAATTTTAGTGTTAGAAAGCCTTATAGATAAATAGTCTAGTAGATGATGAAGATGAAAACAATGTAGAAAGAGTCATATACTATTTGAGTGTCTTTGAATATGAAGAAACAAAATATTCTTAAATTGAGAAGCTAACTTTATCTTTCTATTTCTCTTTCATGAAAACTAAATGTGACATAATGCATTGTAAAACTTATGTTATGTCGATAATTTTTGTGATCAAATATCAATTGTTGAAACTGATTTTGAATGGGTGCATCACTAAATTGATTGTTAATTTTTTGGAATTCTCTTTGTATTATGTTTCTGTGAAATTTATCAAAGGTATGGTCATATATATGGTATTTAATACAGGATAAAACCTTCAACACCTCTATTTTGATGGATCTAGACGTCAAGGAGAATTATGAATTTGATAGTTAATTATTTCATTTTAAAGGATATCGACCAGAATCAATTGTTATTTGAGATGAAGGTGAAAATGGTATATGTTATTAATGATTCAAAATTGGGTTTCAAACAATTCACATCAAAATACAAGTGTGTCAGACATAATTTGGTAGGATATTGTACAATACAAGTTATTTAAAAGATGTGGCGACATTACAATTTTACATCTTTCAATATAGGAAAAAGAGAAGGCAAATGAGCTTGTATAAGTGTCTGTTGATTATAAAGTATTAAAAGTTGTCTTAAATATACTCTTAATTACAGAGGAAAAATTGTATCTTTTAATTGATATAGGTGTTATGATGAGGAAAATTTTCACACTCACAAATAACTTGATCATAATATCGACCTAAATAAAAAAAAACATGTATCTATGTATTGTTGAAGAATATTATATTGAAAGATTGTCAGTGATAACGTGGACTTATGTTTGAATCAAAAATATGTTTTCTTAGCATTGTCATTCACCCACACAGGCATTATGCATAATTTATTAGGCCGCAAATAAAATAAAATGGAAAAGCTCACTCTCTATGTCATGGGATGTAGAGAATTATATGTTCAAAAATGTGCATTCTCATATCAAACGTCTCTTTAAATCTTTACTATTTAAAATATATTTACGAGACTATAAATATATATTTTAAAAAATTTAAATAGTAAATATAAATATGATATATTCAATATTCATAAGATATCTTATATTTAATTAAGCATATAAAGAGTGAAAAACTATGAAAAACTATTTTTAAATAATATCAAAATAAATATTATTTTATTAATATTATATTACCTCCGTTCTTTTTAGAAAAGACAATTCACTATTTAGGTTCATCGAATAATCAATGTATCTAGTCTATAAATCGATCAAATATATTGATTATTCAATGAACCATAAAAATGAGTTGTCTCTTTTATACCGGAACATAGGTAGTACTACCCCCGATCATTTTTATAAGAGACACTTCACCTTTTTAAATTTATTAAATAATTAATATACCTAGTCAATATTATAGATCAAATACATTAATTATTCAATGAATCTAAAAATGTGAAATGTCTCTTATAAAAGAACCAGAGGGAGGGAGTATTAATTATTCAAAAATACTTATCTTCTAGAAGAAAAAGAAAGCAAATATTTAGTTCACATTTAGATAAAATACATGTTCTTTTTCATATATTTAAAATCAGAATAATATGCTTTCATAATAAATGAAGTTGCCATAAAAAAAAAACATAGTTGACGAAGTAATAAAATTATAATTAAAACCTATAAATAATATTAAAGATAATAATTATAAAGAGGTGTACTCTTTTGTGTTGTTGGTTTAATTAATATCGTTCATTCGGTTATCAAATGTCACATTATTTTGATGTCCGTTCTAATTTAAATGAGTGGACACTCATTTTAAAAAAATTGATTTAATTATTTATAAAATTTAACTGGATTATAGTAGTCCCTCTATTAATTTTTTTTTTCAAATTAGTTATTTTCTAAGTTTTAAACTGTGACTGGACTGCCACGTGAATTTATTTTTTATTTTTTAAATACAAAATTGATTTTTATTGTTAATTTGAATTTTATTTTTAAAAAATTAAGTTTTAAAATATTAAAAACCATAAGTTATATCTACAAGGAATCAAACCATTAAACCACATCATATGCCTTTGTCACTAGGCCAATGTAAATATGATAAATAATTCAAATGATTTATAATATTATTATATAATTTTAAATTTTAAATAAAAAATACGTCAATATACATCTCTGACCGAGAATTCTCATGATTTATATTAATATTTAACAATTTAAAAATTTAAAAAATATATATAAAATTTGTAACCATAAGTCTCAAATCCAAATTCCTTAAGGTTAAATGGTAATCACTTTACAACTAGATTAATTGTTGTTGATATTTCTAATGACGAATAATCTATCTATCTATCTATCTATACTATTCTATAATCCTATAACTTCTCCTACAAAGTTTCCCTCGAAAATCTATAATAATTAATAAATTAATAAATAATAATAATGATAATAATAGTAATAATAAAAACAATCTTCAATAATTAATCAATTAATAAACAATAATAATAATAAAAATAATAATCCTATAACTTCTCCCACATAATTTTTCTACAAATCAATCTATATATCTATTCTATAATTCTATAATCCTATAACTTCTCCCACAAAGTTTCCCTCCAAAATCTACCTTTAAACTCTAATAAATAATAATAATAATAATAATAATAATAATCTCCAATAATTAATAAATTAATAATAATAATAATCCTATAACGTCTCTCAAAAAAATTTTCTACTAAATCTCCAATAACTAATTCATCATGAACCAGATCCGTCGAGGAGCTGCAAAATCTTTACCACAAAGCACCCAGCAGAAAACTCAAACGGATTATCTATCTGTCTATACTATTCTATAATCCGATAACTTCTTTCACAAAGTTTTCCTCCAAAATATCCAATAATTAGTAAAATAATAATTAATAATAATAATAATAATAATAAGAATAATAATAATCTTCAATAATTAATAAAATAAACAACAACAACAACAACAACAACAATAATAATAATAATAATAATAATAATAATAATAATAATAATAATAATAATAATAATAATCCTATAACTTCTCTCACAAAAATTTTCTACAAATTTTCTAATAATTAATAAATTAATCATGAACATGATCCTTCAGAGTGTGTTTGGATGGAGCATTTTAATGAGGGAAAGTAATGTTTTGAGGGAATTTAAAATGATTTGACCAAAATCCATTGTTTGGATACAAAAATGAAGAATTGTTAAAATGATGGAAATTTATAGAGTATTTCATCTAAGTTAAATTTAATCATTTTGAAATGACACCAAAAACCAAAGAATTTGAAATTCCTCTCATGTTCCATAGAATGTATTTATTATTATTATTTCTTCAAATTTTACAAATTGGTCCTTATATTTTCCAAAATTATAAAATTGGCCCCAAAATTTTTAAAAAATTGCGAATTGGTCCTTAATAATTTTTAAAATTTATAATTTGTTCCTTCAAATTTTTAAAAATTGCAATTTGGTCCCTACTTTTCAATTTTTTAATTTGGTCCAAAAAATTTATATTTTATAAAAATACCCAAAAAATCTAACAATGAATTACCTTAATTCTTCATCCAAACAAAATAATTTAAAATGAATGGATTTCAATTGAATCATTTGAATTGCTTTGAATTTTAAATTCCCTTAAAATTTCTAATTACCTCATCCAAACACACTCTCAAGGAGTTGCAAAATCTTTACCACAAAGCACCCAGCAGAAAATTCAAATGAATTATTCTTTACTTCAAAGTATCAAGGAACATTTTTTTTATCATTCTCTTTATTCTTATTTTCTACTATTATATCATTTTATTTTTTATTTTATTAATGTTTATTAATTTATGTTTTTTTAAGTACACACTTTAAAATATCAAAAACTTTTTTATTTATATTTTACCAAAAAGAGTGTTAATTTATATTATAAATCAGAAACACAATTATTATAAAAAATACATATATTATATATTTAAATCTATTTCTTTAAATAATTATTATTAATAATCAATAATTTTATAAAATATACCCGTGCATAGCACGGGTGAACGTCTAGTTAGCCTATTAACTCAGAATAAATATTTACTTATTTATTTATTTATTTATTTATTTCAAATAACACACAAATAAATATTTATTTATTTCAAATAATATACAAATTTATAAATAATATTAACAAAATGTAAATCCTAAATATAATTATTCAAATTGAAATAGATTGAATAATATTTAATTGAAATTAAATAACACATAAATAAATTTTTACTTATTTTAATTAATTCAAATTATATAATAATTTATTAATTTAATTGTAATTCAATTAATTATTAAAATATTTAATTACTTAAAATTAAATAATCAATTAATTTTTAAAAGTATTTAATTAATTCAAATAAAATAATAATAACTTAATATAATAGTATGTAAATTAAATATTTATTAATTTATTTTTATTTGATTAATTGTATTTAGGATTTATATTTTATTAATTTTACTTTTAAATTTTTTTATTATTTTCTATATGTGAATAAGTAAATAAATAAATGTTTAATAAATATTCATTATTAAAAATATTAACATAAAAAACTGATTGGTCTAGTTGTAAAGTGATTATCATTAAACTTGAAGGGACTTACGTTCGTATTTTTTGTTTTAAATTCATAATTGTTTAATATTACTATAAACTAAAGGAATTATCTACTAGCGGTATATATTAGCCTACTGGTATATGCATAAGATGTGGCTTAAAGGTCCTTGATTTGATTCGTTCTAAGAATAATTTTTGACTTTTTTTTATATTTTTAAATTTGAACTGTTTAAAAATAATTTGGAAATTAAAAATGAAAAATAAAATTAGTATTTGAAAAATGAAAAATAAAAAATAAAATTCAACGTGGCTGCCCAGTCACGCTTTAAAAGTAGGGAAAACCGATTTGAGAAAAATATTAACATAAGCACTAATATGGTCCGGTTAAACTATGTAATAGATTAAATCGAATCTTTTTCTTAATATTAATTTGGGTTATGTAGATTTTATAAGTGACAAAAATGAAACTTCACTCAATTTAAATTAATTTTGCTTATTAGTAACCAATACATCACATTTTTCATATACATCGGGTCAGAGATTGAATCTTATACTTAATATTTAAGAATCAAATTTGAAAAAAAAAAAAAAAAATCATATTTCTTACGATAGGTGTCACATAATATTGATTTTTGTAAGGTAATTTCATTAAATTTATAAACAGTCAAACTTTAAAAGAAGCAAAAAAATTATTATATCTCTTATCAAACATATTTTTATTAGTAGTGGTTTATTTTTTTAACTTTTTCTTTCATACTTTTTATTTTTGGTCAAATTCCAAAAACAACTCCCACATTTGCGCGTCTAACGATCCATAACAATAAAAAATTTATCAAACAATAACGCCTAACTTATGTAAAACAACTATTAGTAATTATTTTCAAACGCATGTTTATGCAAATTAATTTTAACATATAATTCATTCGGAACAATATAATCATTTTCTTATTAACATTTGTCGTGAATGAACGTAAGTCCTCTCCTCCAAACTCACAAAATAAATTTTTAAAAATACTTGTGATATTTATTCTATATATTAAAGTATAACATTGAAACCACAACAAAAACAATGGGCTTGCCCACGGTCTCTAGTTAATAAATTATCTTACAAAGGAAAAACTTCAAGACAAATATTTGATCAAAGTCAAAAGGAAAAAAAAAGCGGAGTAATTTCTTATTTTATAAAGTTTCATATAATTTTGTTTTATTTACTCATACTAAGATCATGAGAAATAACATTTTTCTACTCTCTGATTTTTATTATTAACGTCACTTTAACCAACACACCCCCGTTTTCTAAAGTATGTCCCACATTTTTATCCTCTTATTACTAACTATAAAAGGTAATCTTTTTATTTCTTGGTGAGATAGTTTCCAAAATCATAAGTTTATCATCTTTGTTTTATCTTAATCACTAAGCTAACTAGCGGGTCATGTTAAAAATAGTCCAATGTTTTTACAAAATCAATGTCGTAATTATCAAGCCTTCCGATAAACCTTTACCAACTACCTATGCTAATCAATTAATAAATACCACCACAATATATTACCTATAGCATTCATATTTTACCCACCATCAAATCACCATGAAACTGAGTTGCAATGGTTGTCGTACTCTTCACAAAGGTTGTAGTGACGACTGCATCATCAAGCCTTGCCTTGAGTGGATAAATTCCCCTGAATCTCAATGCAATGCCACCCTCTTCCTTGCCAAATTCTTTGGCCGAACTGGCTTGCTCAACCTCCTCGCCAATGCTTCCAAACAAAATGCCCCAGGTACCTACCTAACTATATTTCTAAAGGTTGTCATGTTGATAAAAGTTTGAGATTTGAGAGTGTGTTATTCTCAAAGTCTCAAATTTAAATTTCGTTAGGTGCAAAAAATTTATATATTAGGTTAGTTCATATAGAGCTTTGCTCTGTATTTAACTGAGCCTCCACTAGTGCATGGTGAGATTGATCCCTTAAGATTGGCGTATTGATGCAATCATAATTGTGTTCTCATATCATGATTTAATTTTCAATCCACCATAAAATCTTTTCATAGATTATACATCAAGTTGAATTTAAATGTTTTTTTAATGAATAATAATATTTTAATTAATAAATTTGTAACTTTTTGACACAATTTTCAGCTGTTTTTAGATCATTATTGTACGAGGCTTCAGGTAGATTGATAAATCCAACATATGGAGCACTTGGTTTATTTTGGGCAGGAGAATGGAGCCGATGTGAAGCTGCAGTTCAAGCTGTGCTGACTGGATCAGACATTAATGAAGTTGTAGTTGTTGATGGAAAGATATCATCAACTACACTCATGGCTGAAAATTACGCCATTCAAGTTCCAACAACCTATGATATACGCCACGTGGCAAAAGGCACCAACATGGGCATCAAAAATAAAACTCAATTCAAGAGAATCACACAAGTTTTCAAATCTAAGCCACCAGTTGGTTCTGTCGACTCAAAAACACTTTTGAAATCACTTTTTGAAAATACCAATGTGGAAACTATTGAGGCTTCATCGGTGAATCAGATTGAGCCGAATGAAGTCATTGAGACTCAGGTGAACTTAGAGCTCAGTCTCAACTTCGATAGCAAATCAAATCAAAGAAAAGAAATAGATTATTAATATTCTTTGTAATTCATTTTTTTTTCTCTTTTCTATGCAATGTAATTTGGGTTTTATTTGGGAGGAACTTTTTAATTAGAGAGTAGAACAAATGCCTGTAGTAGTAGGTTATTTGTCTGTATTCCTTTTTTTTTTTGTCATATATGATGAATGTTATTAATATTTTTTCTTTTCAAATTTCAATAATGTAAAATGGAATTATGAAAAGTTCTTTTCAACAATTTTTTAATCAGTATATCAGCTAAAAGGATAAAATGTATTCAATAAAATATAAAAGAACTTTATTTTTTTAAAATAAAAAAGTTAGATATGCCCCTTCAAGATAATCTCATCGAAAGAAAAATATTTTAATATTTTAAAACTTTTTATAGAGAAATTAATACTTTATATATATATATATATATATATATATATATATATATATATATATATATATATATAATTTTCATATTGACCATGAAATTTGAATTTACATATATTAGAAAAATTCAAATAAAATAAAATAAAAATTATGTACAAAATTTACTAATTACAATTATTTTAGTATTGAATTTTTTTTAGATAAGAGATCATTTAAGCCCATAAGAAAAAGAAATACAAGAATATGCTAACATTCTTAACCATGTAAGTTCTTGATAAATATTAAAGAATAAACTATTAGATTTACTAGGCAGAGTCACTATAATATGAATATGAAAATAATTAAAGGATATATTAAATAACATAATATTAAACATTTTTTAAAATATTAATAAAAATTAATAAATAAATTATGAAGGGTTAAATATGTTAATGGTCCCTATAAATATAGCGATTTTCACTTTTAATCTCTATAAAATTTTCCTTCAAAGATTGGTCACTACAAATTTTTTCATCCACATTATTTTTTTTTTAAAAAAATTTACATTAAGTTTTAACACTGTATGTGTGGATTTAATTGCTTGGTAAACATTTTGTTACCATCTCACAGCATCCCAATTGTGAAGCTCCAAATGAAAACCCTACAAACCCAAATATATAACATCAACACAATTGTGTCTGTGTCCACAATGTATCAGGTTTATATATGTCAAAATGTGCTTACCAATTATGCTAAAACAAATTATGTCCACATTGTATCAGGTTATATATGTCAAATAAGTGTTTGTCCATTATTCAATATTTCATGTCAAAACCAAAATCTTCTTTATATTTCAACATCTGTTATAGACTCCCAAAATCTCAAACTTAACTCACATTACATTACAACACATTAAAACACAACATAATGCATACTCTCAACACTTACAATTTTTCAGAAAAAATAAACATTGACCGAACATGACAATATACAACATTTTTAGATTTTCATAAAATTTATCTATTTTCAATTTTCTCTTCAAAATCTTGGTCTTCTTTCTTGATTCTTCGTACAACTCCTTCATGTAGCCCATAGAGGCCATAACTTCGACCTCTAAGTTCATCAAGCTTGCATCTTCATTTACAGATTTTGCTTCATAGTCTTCATCTCATATGAACGAATTGCACGTGTCAGGGGTCCTCAAGAAGGGACATCTCTAAAACAACCTTCCTTTATTAGACCCTTTCTTGCATTGATAGGAAACTATACATACTTGACAACCACAAAAGTTTCTAATTCATGACTTAACAAATGAAGAAGACATTGCAACCTTGAAACGGAAACAAAGCAAATTGAAATCGAAGGAAGAAGGAGTTTCAAATTGAAATCGAAGAAAGAAGGAGTTTCAAATTGAAATCGAAGGAAGAAGGAGTTTCAATGGGCAGAGGGTACACGACGACTAGAAAATAGGATTGGGGAAGAAGAAATGTTACATGAAGACTGTAAAATAAGTGAAAATAGTTTAAATGGGATTTAACAATGTGTCCAACAATTAAACAAAAATAAACAATTTTTTATTCCACCTGTCCAACCACGTCATCATCCGTTAGTGGGATTTAACATTGGGGACTAATAATGCGGATGGAAAAATTTGTAGGGACCAACCTTTAAAATTTTATAGGGACTAAAAGTGAAAATCACTATATTTATAGGGATCAATAACATATTTAACCCATTATAAAATTATATTTATTAATTATTGTTGTATTATATTATTCTATGGTCTCCACCTATTCGTGCATTCTCGCTCTTGAGTTTTTTTTTACCATCAGGCCACTTCTGTAGAGTTAGTTTTTCTTGATATTTGAAGTACTCGAGTCTCCTATGAAGTTATTGTATTCTCCTGAAAACTTCTTTAGGATCAAATTCCCTCTAAAAAAACTTGCTTAAGAGGGGATTTCCCTGGTCGCAGAAGGTGTCTCTTGTTCCTTGTGTTTGGGATTCCCTGGTCGTCCTCTCATCTCTCTGTGACTTGTGAGGTAGAAGCTTCTGATTGATATAGGATCTTCAATTGGTTGTGTTGGTGACTGGTTTTACCAAGATATCTTTCGACTCTTTTTCAGATGTTTTTTCTGCTTGGTGTTGTTTCTAAGATTAGGGGGCTATTTTATGATTTGACATGCAATAGTTTGGTCAATTTAGAAATATCAAAACGATATAATATTCTTAGGTAAATTAGTGACAACGAAGAACCTGGAAGACTCGGTCATCCTCTTGGCTTAAAAGTGGTATCTTACTAGGTATGTAAAAAACTATTGTGCTTTCTCCACTTGACTTGAGAACCCTATTTTGTATCTGAGTCAATGGTGGCTTGAGTGTCTTCGACCTTCCACTGCTGTGCTCTAACTTTTATTATGTTTTTTTGGCATTTATTGTTTATTATGTGTTTGGTTTTACTCTCTTCATTTATGTTGGAGGCTGGAGTTTTTGTTTGTCATTTTTTTTAGAGGCAGAGTTAAATACTTATTTTTTCTTTCTTTTAATTAGTTATATTTTGTGCTTTAGTCTTTAGTACTCCTCCTTTATATAATATATTTTGTTTTTTTAAATTATTTATAATTAAAAACTATAATTCAAATGTCATCAAGATATCAAACTTAATAACATGACACATCTGATAACTCTTTAACGTATATCTGTATAACAAAATTCACCGTTGAATTGAAAACAGAGACGAAGCCAGAAGTTTTAAATTGTGGGGACAAATTTTTTATATTTATTAAATTAAAAATATAATATATTATTTATAAATAAACAATTATTTTTATAATTTTTTATATTTTGAAAATATTAAAAAAAAAATCATTTTCTAATTATAAGTATACATCATTTTTTTTGCTTCACAAATTAAATGATAGATTATAGAACGCTAACTATAAAAAAGATGAGGTAAAAAAAAATTTGGTATAATGTGCTAACTTGAAATGCAATAATTGTCTAACGTAATATGTACTATCATTACTATGTACTCCCCATGTAGAGGATTATAAATATGTTTTGAATCCTAATGGGGGCATATGCCTACAAAGTTCAATAGCTAGCTCCGTCTCTGATTGAAAGCTACTATCATATAGATTATATATATAAAATTTAACATCAATCGAAAATCATTTAATATGTTCGGGAGATGCATACAAACCAATATCTTTAAAACTTCAACAAAACCGTTAACTTTGATTTTTCTCTTTAACATATCAAATGATTTTCCATTGATGTTAAATTTTTTAGATATAATCTAGATGATAATAGTTTTCAATCCAACAATAGATTTTGCTATACGGATATACGGTAAAAACTTATTGGATGTGTCATGTTGCTAAGTTTGACATCTTTATGTCATATTACAATTCTTTTCTTTTCAATGTAAGTTCTTTCTCAAAACTCAAAAGCGTTTTTTTTGTTTTCCAATGAAAAGTTTAATTAAAAGTTTTGTCAAGACACAATTATTTTTATACTATTTGTTGTACAGCTATGAATCGATATGGGATGGAGCCTTTAAGACTCAAGTAAACCTAGAACTCACTTTTGGTTCTGATTACCAATCAAGGGAAATTTTAATTAATTTGTTTGTAATTAAATATCTATTGGGGAGATATTTTTCTATATCTAAAGATTGTTTGTTTACGACTTCCTTTTAGTCATATATGCCAATATGTATGATTATGCATATATGTATGAACAAATTTTTATTCTTTCAATAGCAATAAATATAAGAGTATTATCTTTGAAGTAGTATTCTATCATGAAAACTTTCTTCCAACATATTCTTTCTGGTTATTTCAACTCAAAAATTAGCAAAAATCTTTACTAAAAATATACTAGATCTTCTTCTTCTTCTTTCTAAATACAAAGTTTTAATAAATTAGCAAATTTAAACAAAGAACAATAAGAGATATTAATCATGTGCTAGGGTTAGTAAATAAAATTATGATAGTCAAAGGATAAAAATATTTACAAAAAAAAGAGAGTGAAAAAAGTCAAAGGAGGTGAACACAGTTTCTCGAAGACATCATCAGTGCCTATAACATACAATGATAATATGGTGAATGACAATAATTTGGTGAGTGAATCTTAAGGGGTCATTCCTACAAAGATTTTGTGTTGGACAAGTTTGGATGATGAATTCATGCTGTTAAGATATATATAATCTAACGGTGATAAGTGATAAGTTTAATGCGAAATATGATGATGGCAAGGATTAAAAAAATAATCTAAGGGTGGAAGAGATGAAAGTAGGAGACGTATATAAATGTCTAAAACTTGATCTATTTGAAAAAGATGAAGTTTGTATTTAAACATTGTGAAAGATAATTAATTTTTCAGTAATTATTTTCTTCTAGGCTTTCTGATGCAAGACGATCAACATAATACCTTAATGGATGACCTCTAGTTGATATCTATGATCATTATCTCACGATTCGAGAATGAAGTTTGAACTTTAATCCAAGTGATAAATTTATTTTTAAAAATGGAGCATTGGTATGATTTTCTTGCTTGTCTATTAAGTAAATGATGCAAAAGTATTAAATTTTTATAGGTAATAGAATTGGAAGGATAATAAAATTAGAAAAAAGTAAATACACTTCTCCAAGAAAGTGGGAACAAGTTTGCTTGTATTTTGAATTCAATCTAACAAAGCCTCTTTTGGCCATATTCACAATTAAGAAAAGAACGTACAAAAATTGAAAAACAAAAGGTTTCATATGACTTTGTCATTTGCAGTAAGTTTGATACTTATGTGGAAGGGTGTCCAAAAAAATAGCATTGCTCATGAAGGAAGTGATGTCATGATGAAAAAATATTGGTAACAAGGAGAATAAGCAACAAGGGGTCCTTGGATAGTGGTGCATAGAGGAGGAATAACAGGAGGCTAAAAAATAAATATGGGAAATTTTTAATGAAGCTTCTACATATACATTGTTGTTTTTGTAATAAAATAACTTTGAAAAAAATTTTCATCAAAGAGTTTATTGAACTAAATGGCATATTAGGTTGCAGTTTTGATTTGTTGTCAAGGAATGATATTCCAAAATAAATTTGAGGTTCCTATTATTGAGAAATACAACGTAACAACTAATAAGAAAAGGTAAGAGAATTTGACAATAACCGTTGCTAAGAAATCAATGATGATAAATAATAGAAAGAATAATATCTATAAAAAGGGAAAAGGAATAAATAGGAACATTAAAAAATATTACTAGGTACTAGGTTATTTTTGTAACAAATTATTTTAAAAGTATTTCTCATCAAAGACGCTTCAAGAAACTGCTCTATTTTGCAAGTAGATTATCAACCACAAAGTTCAAAGGATAAAACATGATAATTACAATATTTGACATCTTATTGCATTGTAAGAACCCTTCTAAAGTTACACTCTCAAATATGATACGTATATCGCTCATAATAACTCTACGAAATATGATAAATATCTCAAAATCGACTATTCCATGTAGAAGATTCTATAAAATTAACTATTCTCTATAAAGAAAATTATGAAAATAATTTTTCTCTATAGAGATATATTTCTGAAGGCAACAAAGAAATATTTAAAAAACTCATCTAGTAAAAAGAGGAAAAAGAGCTTTGAAAACTCAGAAGAAAATAGAGATAAAACAATAAAATTTTGGTGTTACTAAATAGTTGAGCAAATTTATGCTAAACAGGCAAAAACTTGCGTTGAGGTGTGCGGAGTAGGGGTGTTAAAAACTAAATCAGCCCAAAACAAAACCGCAAAATTGAATCAAACCAAACCGAAACCACAAAAAATCGCATTTGATTCAGATGTGTTTGGGTCATTTTTTAATAAAATCGCTCAGTTCGGTTCGGTTTGCGGTTTGTAATTTACAAATCATATCAAACCAAACCAAACTGCATTACATTACAATCAACATTCACTTAACTCACATCCAACTCAAACTCAAACATATTATGCATTAACGTTACGATTACAAATGATTTCCCATTTTCACACTTAAGGTTTCAATTTAAGTCTTCTTAAATTTCGCCTAGCGGTATCACGCTTTCTTCTCATCTTATTTTTCAAGTACATATCACATCCATTTTTTTAGTCTCTCATCTCTTAAGTTCTTTCTTTTTCATCTTATTATTTTTTATTTTACTATTCTCTCTTCCAATTACGTTTTAATGCTCTTTTATTCTCTAATCTCTCCTCTCTTTTGCTCTTTCTTTTTCATCTTCTCTAATATTGATCACTCCTCTTTTTTTCTATTTCATTTTAATATTTTTTAGGAATAAATATACGTTATCCCCTGCCGTATAGGCGAGATTCGGGTTACCCCATTTAATTTTATTTTTTGGATTATCCCCCTGTAATTTTAGGATACCCCTAAACGTGTAAAAACCAGGGAAAAATCAGAGGGATAATAAAAAAAAAAAACCATTTTACATGGAGGTAATAGGGGGCAAAAATATAAAATTTTTATATTTCAAGGAGGTAATCGAAACAAAACAAAAAAATTAGAGGGGGTAAACTGAATCTCGCCTATATAGCAGAGGGTAACATATATTTATTCCTATTTTTTAAATTGTTTTATGCTACTATTTTATGTTTTTTTAATTTCATTTTTATCTAATCTTATTTATGTATATTAAATGGAAAGTTGTTGTCCAAATATGATGAGTTTTGTTGTTATTTGATAACGCATAAATGACAAAATTCAAAGTTATGTTATCATTTATATGTGTATGTATGACTCAGTAATTTTTATATAAAAAAAAATCAAATCAATTCAATTCGCATTGGTTTGGTTTAGTTTAGTTTAGTTTGGTTTCGTTTTATTTTTAAAAGCCAACCGAACCAAACAAAATCGCACATTTTTTCTCTTGCGACTCAGATGATTTTTTACGTCAAAACCGCTCAAACTGCACCGCAAACACCCCTACCTCTAGTGCAGAGAGGTTTGTGGTGTCAACTTAAAAATTAATTTTTGTTTCATAAAAATTATTTTTTTTACTCAAAAAATAACATTGATCACCAAACCAAGCCGCATGTGCATGGTGTTAATCATTAATATTCCTCCCCGTGTTTTCAAAATTCCTATACTACACATACCAATGAAACTGCCTCCAATATTTAAACATTTTAAAAATTGAAAAGTTCTCATTTTGTGAAACTCAAAAATTAAATTTCAATTTACTACCACATACATATATTAATGTGATTTTGTTTTGATTTAGTCCAACACAAACCTAAACTGCCTCCAATATTTAAACATTTTAAAAATTGAAAAGTTCTCATTTTGTGAAACTCAAAAATTAAATTTCAATTTACTATCACATACATATATTAAATACATATATTAAATGTGATTTTGTTTTGATTTAGTCCAACACAAACCTGAATGGAGGAATATATTTCAAGCTACTTTAAAAATTCAAACTTAAAAAAAAAAAATATGTGTTAAGAAATGTGGTTGGGCCTAATTCAACCCTATAAAATCGATTAGAAGGGTGAGGATCAGGGTCGGCCCAACACATATCGAGGCCCAAGGCGAATTCTAAAACAAAATTTTTATTTATTAATAATTATTTTTTTCATTAAAATTTTACTTTTCAGAAAAAAATTGTTTACTAAATTATTAAAATGAATTTTATTTAATATATTTTTCAATTAATAATAAAAACAATTCATTTTATTTTTGTTGTTATTAAAATAAATTTTATTAACTTTAATTTAAAAAAAATGTTTTTTTGAAAAACACAACATTTATAAAATTTATTAGCATTACTCATTACGTAATATATAGATTTAGAATAATCAAATTTTTTATATAGTTTAAAATACTAATTGGTGCATTATTTTTTTATAAAATTAATAATATACTATAAAGATGAATGAGTAAATTATAAAAATAAACAGTATAGAATAAAGGACAAACAAGAGTGGTAACCAAATGACACCAATCTGTTCTTTTCTATTTTCTGTTAGATATGGTATAAGTTGCAAATGGGTAGTAGATGTAATAATACTAATGTAAGAGATGTAATAATATATATTAATAGTCACACAGACATAGTAATTTACTAGGAAAGGAATATAATGAAACTCCTAATAATAACGTGAAGCATTTTTGTTACATATTGGAAGAATGTGAGCCTGCCTCCCTCATAGGTCGGGGCTGGTGAGGATTGTCCTCATTTATAAGCACTTGTTCAAGTTATATATTGTTCGATGTGAGACTCTTAACACACCCCCTCACGCTCAGGATTAGACAACTGGAACGTGGAAATAAATGGTAGCCCACCGAATCTTAAACAAAGCTCTGATACCATGTTTAGAAGTGTGGTTGGGCCTAACTCAACCCTACAAAACCGACTAGAAGGGTGAGGATTGTCCCCACTTATAAACACATGTTCAGACCATATATTATCCGATGTGGGACTCTTAACAGTATGGGTCATGAATTATGTATCAATATTAGTACCAACTACCAATAACCAAATGAATCTAGCCTTCCGAATGGAGAGGAAAAAGAGCACTATATCATACATGTAGTGAACTTCATGCATGAGAAAAAAATGCACGATTACAAGCTTTTTCGCATACTCAAATCATAGTATGCTCACTATACACATGGGATGAAGAAAAAAAATACACAACTGAACTAAAATGAAGGAAATATGTATTCCAAGTCCTTCCTCCATGTTGCTCTTCCTTCGGCCGATACCTATTTATCTAAAAATAAACAACGAGAATGGGGTGAGATAACTATATCTCAGTGAAATTCCTTATCTTATGGGTTCATTCAGCTTTACAAAGTTACTAATCCCCTCCACATTCTATCAATACCACACTCTCGTATTAATTACATCAAACTAAAGGTTGAAACATATCAGATTCACACACAAGTGGGACACGACTTCCTACTTAGCCTTACTAGGAGAACCAATAAGCTACGGATCTTGGCTTGGTAGAATTGGATCTACGAACAGTCACTCCACTGCCCACGTAACTTGTCCTACTTTTGGGTCTTACTACCCTCAAGGGAAATACTAGGGATGTCTTACTACATCCTACTTCAAGACTTAACAAGATCGTCTCGGAGAATTTTGAGGCCCTGTTTTAAATTTAAAATTTAACCGGATAAAAAGGAATGTAGAGAAGTAAAAAAAAAAATTATTAAAATTTTAAAAGATTTTAAAAACTAGAGAAAAAATAAATTATATATAAATATTTTAAAATTTTAAAATTTTGTTTTATTAAAAATGAATTTTTTATATTTTTGCTTTATATAAAGTTTTCTAATTATAAAATAAATTAATATTATTTATTAAAGAAAAGTAGTATATGAATGCAATATTTATAATAAGGTGTTTTAATTAATAAACAACAAAAAAATAATAAAAATTAAAAATATGTGAATACTTCACGATCATTAAATCAATTCTAAGTATATGTAAATTCATATTGATATGTTCAAAAATATTTTAAAGCAAGTAATTTAATTTATGCTAAATTACAATTTTGGTTCCTCTATTTTGGTGTTTTCACGATTTTAATCTCTCTATTTTGTTTTTAAACACTTTTGGCCTCACATTCCCATTTTAACTACAAAAAATACTTATGTGTCACTTTTTAGAATACGTAGCTCATTCTCAAGTGGGGATGGGGGACCAAAAGTGAGGATGGAGACCCATAAGCTTTTTTGTAGCCAAAGTGGGGATGAAGGACCAAAAGTGTTTAAAAACAAAATAGAAGAATTAAAATCGTGAAAACACAAAAATAGAGGGACCAAAACTGTAATTTAGCATTTAATTTATTAATTTACTATCTATTTAATTATAATTACCTAATTAAAAATAATATCAAATTTTTTAACTTTTTAACATATTATTATAAAATAAAATTTAACAATATATATTTCTATAAATAAAAAACAATGTCACATATAATAATAAATTGTATTTTATGATAAAAGTTTGGTGATAAATACGTGGGATCAAAATCAATCCAAAAGCATGCTTACTATGTATCGAACCTTAGACGTTATGCTATTAGAAAACCAGTACTTAGCCGCTTTGCTCTTCAACCCAAATTATTAAATTTGTTCTACAAAACATATTTATATATTTATTTATGTATATAATCATTAAAAAAATTATTTTTAGATCCCTATATATTTTGAAGGCCCTGTGCAACGGGCCAGGTTGCACAGGCCCAAAACCGGCCCTGAGACTTAATCTCCTATGTTTTCAACCAACAATTCGCTAAGATGTAGGAACCGAATTTCCACTTAAGAGATATTACATAGTCTCGTAAGGTACATTAAGCCTATCATGCACGAAGTACATCATTTTCGTACGTTCTCATTTATGATTCTTTATTAACCCTAGGTTACTCAGTTATCATATATCATATGTTAGGAAAGTATACACATACATACATAAGTTAACATTAGGTTTTTTTATTCATCCTAATTCATCGCATTACCAATCTAATACTAAGATTCATACTCAGGGTACGGATACGTTCTCATAACCAAATAGGGTTTCGTATACCGTTTTAGGCATTCAGTGAGTATCCAAGTGTTCCTGTTTAGGGTTTAGTGTCCAATCACATTCGATGAATATCCAAGTGATTCTGCCAAGTATCTTATGCTACACAAGCACATCGTTCAATTAAATTCAATGAGTATCAGAGTGTTTCCTTCAAGTATCTTAGGCTACACAAGCTCACCGTTCAATCACATTCGGTGAGTATCCAAGTGTTTCCACCAAATATCTTAGGCTACACAAACACACCGGTTACTATACGATGCAATTTGAGGTTAAGCATCTATTATTGGTTATTAGCAAATAATTTATGCTTAACTAGTTACTCACATTCTATACTACTCTAATTTGATCCATTGGAACAAGACGTGATGACTATTATGGCTCTGTTGGAACGAATCAGAAAGTTTCCCCTTGACTAAGATTAACACTAGTGCCTCGTGTTATATAACATGAATTTTGTCAGGCCCAAACCACCTTTCCCATAGCAAAAATTGGGGACAACACGGGTCCCCCGTGTTAGCCAACACGGCAGTGTTATGCCCAGAATACACGTTCATCGTTCTACAGGCAACCCACGGCCTGTCCGTGGGAAAAGGCATATTTTGTGGGCAAATTATAGGTTTCCAGTTTCCTTCATAAATAAAAAATCCAGCACCCAAAGCTCCAAAAACTGAATTCAAACATGATTACAACATTTATGGGACACAAAAATCATATATGCAATTAGGGAATCATAACATTCATGTTCATCAAGCAATTTTATCACACAAATGCAAAGAATCAAGAAGCAAACACATATTCCCACATCATGCAAGTTAACCCCCCCAAGGCTAAAGCTAAACTAGAAGCATACCTTTGAAATAAAGAACTTGATTTTAAAAGTGGTGAGATGAAAATGATGATAAAATCTTAAGATTTTGTTCCATTTAGCCTTATTTTTCTTTAAGTTGTTCAAAATCACACATGAAAAGGCTTGATCACCCTCTTCTTCTACTTCCATGCCCTAGCTCGCCCCTCTCTCCCTTTTTTTCTTGTGTTTTCTTAACTTTGTGATTTTAAAGTGAGAAGAATGCATGAAAAAAAGTGGTTTCTCTCCAATTTTGGTTTATACATAAGGGTGGAAGTTACCCTTTTACCCTTGACATATGGTTCTATTTACTATTTGTGCCACTACTAGCTTAGGTTAAGGAAACTTAGATTAGTTTAATACTAAACTTCTTATAATTATTCACATCAACCATACTAAAGTGGATAAGGGATGTCACAATAACGATAAAGGCTACATGCACACTAACTAATTAATAATGATCAACAAACATATCATTATAAATATCTTATTGTGGGACTATCATGAAAAATACACTTACTGTAATATGATTTGATGGTTTTCAAGTTAGTGGAGTGAGAGGATATGTTCACAGCATTGTATTGGTGTAGAAAAAGAGCTTTAATATTGTCTCAATTATTATAAAAAAAAACTAGTTTATGGTCTTTAAGGAGGATTGGATAATAGAAACTTAATGTGTCTAGAAATAAAGGTTCATCGAGAATTGGAAAATATTCTTCACCGAGAAGAATTACTATAGTATGATTACTTGTAAAGGACTTGGTCTATATGGGTTTTCAACGGGCTTCTATAATCATTCCTGGAATGTAATCAGACCTGAAATATGTGAATTTGTTAGATGAATTTTTTAGAAAAGACTTTATCCCAACCTTGATTACGCATCAAGGATAAGTCTTAGGAAAGTGATAACATCATTTCATAGGTAATTATTCGACCGCATTTATAATAGATGAATAATTCTTCTCTTTGAGCATGGTCTCGTTTTATTGTATCACCATCTTCTTGAAAGGATTTGGCCTAAAGTGTATTTTTAACAAGGAGAAAGACAATCTCATCACTCAAGCCCACACTTTCATGAATGAAAATTGGTCTACGATCTTGACAACCTGTGATTGACTTAGTCAGTTAATATCTAAAGAGAGGGAACTATAAATCCTCGATGCAATATTACAACCCCTGCTATGTTTCCAAATAATTTGGTCTAGACTTCCTCAACATATCCCCTATGATAAATCCCAAAATTCTCAAGTGATGGGAGAGAATTCCTAGAATCAACAGGGGTAGACAAATTTGAATTCCTAATTAAGTTCAAGAAGAATATAGACCTTTTATATTGGAGTATTCACTAATCTTGTGGTTTCACCTTTAACTTCACTAAAGATCTCTTTGAGCGTTATGTACTTCTATAGATAAAATGGGCAACCCCATGCTTTACATATATTGAGAATAGGCATGTGCATAACTCTTTTGATTTTAAATAAATCTTGAGATTATTTGATGTGTATGAAGTGAAGTAAATTATCAAGGTCATGTTTCTTTTTAAATGATAACTACTTGGCTAAATAAAGCTTACCTTGTGAGATATTGATCTTTTGATAACCTCTTTGAGCAAAAAATTGAAGAACAAAATTGTTTTTGAAATTTTATAACTCTTAACCAATAAAAAAAGAAAAATATAGTTTGTCTTCTTGGCTCGGGATAGGATAGCATTTATTTTAGGGTTATTAATATATACAAGTTGTGAAGAGCATGTCATATGAAATGGAAAAAGAAAAAAAGTATTTTAAGATTGGTGATTGAAATGAAAAGAAAAAGACAAACGTAAATATAAATATTATCTTGACAACTAATGAAAATCAAAGAAAAACAAAAGAAGAAGAGAAAGGAAAGAAATAAACAGTTATAAAGAAGAACAGAACAAAAGAATCACTAAAAGAGTTGATGTCGAAAAAGAAAGTGAATTTTGAGTATAAATAGTTACATATAGATAGGTATTTTTGGGCTTTTATAGTGTTGGGTTTTGGCTTAGGGAGCAAGCTAACCTACATCTATAAATATGGAGTAATCCTCATAGTTTTATAATCAAGTCAATTGAGTTGTATTCACAGAATTTACAGTTGCAAGTGAATAACAAAGTTTTCCACAGTTTGTGGGTAGAGAGTTACTCTGCAGAAACCCTAATCTCTTTTCTTCTTTAAATTTCCTTTTTTATTTTCATCGTCATTGTGTGAGTGATAACAATCTTGTTCATCAAGATTGATAAAAATTCATCATAGATATTGGTGGATTTCCAACAAAGAGTAAGTATTGACATTTTATAGAAGTCATACACTCACTCAAAAAAGTTTTTAAAACACTCTTTGATTTCATAAAAACTTTTGGAAAACCTATCAAGGTGTGTATGAAATTGATCAAGATGTATCTATAATCAATTGAGCAAGTTTTCACACTGCATAATCGATTAAGGACTTGGTCCAATCTATTAGAGCAAGGTAAATGACCTCTTAATCAATTAGAAAAACTTTTAATTGATTAAACCATCTATTTGTTCCGAGGTATCATTTTCTGGATTAGGGTTGTCGTATTTTTAAAGTTGTTAATCGATTAACAAATTTAATTTGACTCGTGAATCATTTCCTTTTTTAGTCAAATATTTTCCTATAAAATGGAGATTTTTCTTATATTATTTTGCATCAAAATTATGATTAGAAAACCTTCTATCTTTCTCCTATTTGTTTTTCACGAAATTTTCGTAGTGCCGATAGACCGAAAAGCCTTGTGAAAATTTTGTTGTAATCGATGTTGAGCTTTAATTTGTTGTATCTAAGAGTGTAATTCTCTTGTGAAATTATTTTGTAAAGTTTACAAGTTAATCCCTTATAAAAGCTTGATTGTAGATTATTGAACATAATATATATATAAAAAATTTGTTTGTATGATTTTGAGTCTGTCTTGTGTAAAAACTTTTTTTTTTTGAAGGTTCTTGAACAAAGCTTATGTAAAAACTCTATCTTTTGATTCTTGAATTTAAACAATGTAAAAGTTTTTTCTAAAATTGTTGATGTGTTTTATAACGAAGAACTTGAATATTTTTTTATAACATTTGATTTTTGTAGAAAATTTATTTCAATATATTCTACAGGCTAGAATTTTATATCTAATATTTAAGTTTCTTTAAAATAAGAGACGGAATAATATTACTTCTCAAGAAATTAAGATGTTGTACCAAAAAAAAGAAGATTAAACTTATTAAAAAACAATCTTTTTCAATCAATAAGATTTTGTATCAGAAAAAAAATTAAATATATTAAAAAAAAATCTTTTTATCCAATTGAAGCCCTTATAAAAAAAAAATTATAGTACAATATAAGCACCTACGTAAGCTGTGAAAATAAAATAAAACAAACGCGTAGAAGAAGAAATCAGACAGAGATAAAATAGAAAACGATTCTGTCTGAGTTCATTCCATTCACTTCACTTCATCATAGTTAGCTGTTTCTCACCTTAATTAGCGGATCTTTCTTCTCCACCGACACTTGAAACAAAACACCCTCACTTCATCTTTTATTTACGATCATACCATCACCCCAAACACCTCTTATCACCGACTTCAGGCTTCGCTTCACTGCGTGCCGCCTCACACAACAATGCTGGAGAGCCTCATCGGATCCCGCTTCCTCCGTCAGATGCAGCGCGCTTTCCGACGTGGCATCCTCACCTTCCTCTGCCTCGTCCTCACCGTCGTCGTCCTCCGCGGCACCATCGGCGCCGGCAAATTCGGTACTCCCGAACAAGACCTCAACGAGATCCAGCAATTTTACTCTCGCGGCCGGCGCGTGGAGCCTCGACGCGTATTGGAAGAAGTTCAGTCCACTGAAACCTCCACCGACAATAGCGACAACAGCAACAACTACGCGACTTTCGATATTTCGAAGATCCTCAAAGACGAACCTGGCGATGGCGATGATGAGAAGCGGGATCCGAATATTCCGTATACGCTTGGACCGAAAATTTCCGATTGGGATGAACAGAGATCGTTATGGTTGAGTAAAAACCCTGATTACCCTAATTTTATTGGTCCTAATAAACCGCGTGTTCTTTTGGTTACTGGTTCGTCGCCGAAACCGTGTGAGAATCCGGTTGGTGATCATTACTTGTTGAAAGCTATTAAGAATAAGATTGATTATTGTAGGCTTCATGGTATTGAAGTTTTCTATAACATGGCTTTGCTTGATGCTGAAATGGCTGGTTTTTGGGCGAAGTTGCCTTTAATTAGGAAGCTTTTGTTGTCACATCCTGAAGTTGAGTTTCTATGGTGGATGGATAGTGATGCTATGTTTACTGATATGGCTTTCGAGGTTCCGTGGGAGCGATACAAGGATCATAATTTTGTTATGCACGGTTGGAATGAGATGATTTATGATGAGAAGAATTGGATTGGTTTGAATACTGGGAGTTTTTTGTTGAGGAATTGTCAATGGTCACTTGATATTCTTGATGCTTGGGCGCCGATGGGGCCGAAAGGGAAGGTTAGAGATGAAGCGGGGAAGATTTTGACTAGGGAGTTGAAGAATCGGCCGGTTTTTGAGGCGGATGATCAGTCTGCTATGGTTTATTTGTTGGCGACTGGGAGGGAACAATGGGGTAGGAAAGTTTACCTTGAGAATCATTATTATTTGCATGGTTATTGGGGGATTTTGGTGGATAGATATGAGGAGATGATTGAGAATTATCATCCTGGTTTTGGTGATCATAGGTGGCCACTTGTTACTCATTTTGTGGGGTGTAAACCATGTGGGAAATTTGGTGATTACCCTGTGGAGAGATGTTTGAAACAAATGGATCGTGCTTATAATTTTGGTGATAATCAGATATTGCAAATGTATGGTTTTACTCATAAATCACTTGCTAGTAGAAGGGTGAAGAGAGTGAGGAATGAAAGTAGTAATCCTCTTGATGTTAAGGATGAACTTGGATTGCTTCATCCTGCTTTCAAAGCTATCAAGTTGCCAACTTCTTGATGTTTTGTTTTGTTTTGTTTTTGTTTATCACAGGTTGTGATTAGCTTTCACAAAATTGAGCTATTGTTTCCATTTTCCATGATTGCATCTCCACTATACTATGCTCTCTTTCCACTCACCTATAGTCAACTCTGTAATTGTTATTCATCTCTTTATTTAATTATCAAATTTGTAATGGTTTATTTATTTTACTTTACCCTTAATGTTATATTAGTATTGAGTTATATATTGAATTTTGAAGAGAACAAAAGGCACCTATCTTATGTGCCTATTTTGATTCATTGATTCAGTTGAGAGTAATTTTGTTATTGGTTATATAAGTTCATTAGAATCACAACTATACTACTAGTGGCAAGTTTAAGATGCTGAATAATGGTACATTGGTGGGTTTAGAGAAATCTTTTGAAGGAGGCATTGAATCAGAATATGTTTCTATCACTTATTTTGTATGGGGGCAAATAGAGATTCACTTTTTTTCATGTGGTTCACAAACATACATAACTTTACCAAAATAAAATTAAATTTTAAAGTTAACAAAATAAATGTGTAAATCTACTCTCTTTATAATAAAGAGAGTGCTATAAAATAATTTTATTTTGGACATTTTTCCTAATTATGATATATTGAATTAAAACTTAGAGTGTGATTACATACTTTGTCCCTTGTGATGAGAGGAGTGTTAGTTTGAAAATCTAATTCATAAATTTGTTACGGCTTGATCTCTATTTGTATTTATGGCAGATGACAGGGAGATGAGTTTCATGTGATGCCAAAAATATAGAAAATTTCTTTGTAGACCCCTTATGGGGAGAACTCTTATGGAAAATCTAAAAATACCTCTGTTTTGGAGATGTATCTCCGAAGTAATTTTTTTTTCTCCAGATTTTCTCAGAATTCGGAGATGCATTTCCGAAAACATCCATTTTGTGGTGTTTTCGGAGATGCATCTCTGAAAGCTTTGAAAATTCAAAAAAAAAAACGTTGGATTTAAGTATCAGGTATCTAAGATCGCGCCACTTTGTGCAAGTTTTTTTGAAACCTGGGTGTCCTATACCGGTTACTTCTTGTCAATGGACGACACATCATACAAATGAGGCAGATACTTGGCCGGATCCTTTTGTTGAAAGAATGACGGAGTTTGAAGAAATGATGAAGCAAGAGCGTGAGGAAAATAGAGAGCGGTCGAAGAACTTACCAGTTTTAGATTTAAGCGCCACCAATTGGTTCGGTGAATTTTAGTTTTTACCGGACCCTTTTTGTTTTTATAATGACCGGGTGTGTGTCACTTTTTGTATGTATTGTCGTTTAGAATGTAAAATCAAACTGATTCAATACATATATAATATACTTATATTTTATGTTGTCTTTGTTTATGTTTTGCTTATGCTTAGTTGAATTTGTCGTTATTTGTCAAAACAGACTGCACAGCTCAAAACTCAAATTTCAGGTCTGTTTCTGCTTAATTCGGAAGTATATTTCAGAAATTTAATTGTTTTTGGTCTGTTTTCGGAAGTACATTTCCGAAACATCCACTTAAAGCAAGATAAGGTTTGTTGGGTCAATATTACTCCAATAAGTCTATAAATACTACTCCAATTCTTTTCATCAACATCAAGCCACAAAAAAACAATATCACAAACTTACCTGCACCTTGCGTTTGTCTACTTCAGCAGTGGCTACCCGATGTCGTTCCAATTTTGCTTCTCGCGCGACACGTCGTTCGCGGAATTGATAACGTCGCTCAACACTCTCTTGCAATATCCGGAAAATCGGAAGGTTGTCAAGCTTGAGTACCGCTCGGCTTCGCTAAACGACGAGGGAGACGTTCAGTTCACCCCATTTGAAGTCAAGAACGACGAAGATTTAGCGGTTTTGTGGACAATTTTCGACCGATTTTCTTCGAAGGGTCCCATCGAGTTGGATGCAAAACTTCAAAGATTGGGGGTCGTCTTTATCAAAATGTTGACTCATTCTCACCTACCCCTGTTTAACAATATGTAACTTTAATTTTATGTTATGTGATGTTTGTAATTTCCATGTTTTATAATAAATCGAAGCGTTGTTGTTTGTTTCATGGTTTCTGCGTCAGAGAAGATTTCAGAAGTACATATCCAAATTCTTCCAGGGGGTGAATTCGGAGATCCATCTCCGAATTCACCTTTTTTTCTGGAAAATAACTTATTTCAGATGTACATCTCCGAAATCACCTTTTTTTCAAAACAAAAGGTGTTTTCGGAAGTGCATCTCCGAAACCACATTTTTTTTCATAAAAAAATGACTTCGGAGATGCATTTTCGAAATATATGGGCAATCTGAAAAATTCGCTACGGGTGACCAAGAAGAGTTGGAGGTCTCTAAAAAAATTCTCGAAATATATCATATAAAATGCTATCCAAAAAGTCGAAACTTATGAAACTACATGCCATATAATCAATAAAAGACTAACCTCATATTTCATTATATTAGCAAAGATTTTTTTTCAACCGACACTATTCTATAAGTTGGAATTTATACATATCTTACAAGTGCTATGTGGGAATATTACGTTATACTAGCAAAGATTTTTTTTCAACCGACATTATTCTATAAGTTAGAATTTATACATATCTTACTAGTTTTATGTGGGATGTTATGTTCGATCAACTACACTGAATTACATCTACTCTACACAAATATATGTGAGATTAGGTTTTAAATAAAAAGGTATAGACTTTTTTATAGGTCTAGATCTTAATCTATAAATGTTACGTCTTAATCCATAAAAAAATCTTTTAGGACCATTAGGTCGCTCTATTATTTTTTTTAAATAAGGCTGATATATAAAAAAAAAGAAAAAGAGAGGTACAAAAAGAGAGGGGGAACTTTACCAAAACTCTCTCAACCAGAAGTAAACTTAATGGTAAACTTAGTCTATTCTTTACAATTCAACTATCTAGATCTAATGGCCCAAGGGACACTAAGTGGGGGTTTAAAAGCAAGAACCACTACCATTGAGTCTGATTCCAAACAAACATTCTTCCAATTCTTATTAATAGTAATTTGTACTTTGAATTAAAATACAAAAATAAAATTTAGTTATCTCGATGAACTTATGAAAGTAGAAACAATGTTATGAGTTTTTTTTATAAGTTTTCCTAAACAAATAATCTTTGAACACTTATGTTATTAGTTAAGTTCAAATAAGTTAATGCAGACAAATTTTTGGTATCATTTATCATTTAATTTTTTAGTCTATATAAACAAATATGAATTTCTTATTTACATTCAAATGAAATGGGCTTTTAAGTAGACTATCAGGCCAAATAGACATTCAAAAAGGTCAAATTCAGACGTAAAAATAAGTCTGTAACATGTTACAAACCACACTTAAGTTTTAATATTTTTAGCACATCATATTTAAGTTTGGCGAAGCCTACTCCAATCCAACCCATTCTCACCCCTAGTGTACATGGCTTATTTAAATTTATTAAATATCATGGTGAAGTACACATTTTTTAGGGGTGTCTCGTAGATACCTCAAAATTCACTTAATTGTTTTCCAATGAGCTTTACTTGGATTCGACATAAACATACCAACAACTCTCAGTGTGTGGTCAATGTATGACATCATTTAAACCATTGTGCACATCAAACTTCCAATGGATGAAGCATACAAAATCTTAGTCATGGATTATATATTTTCCTTCGTATTAGGTGATTGATTATTAGATAAAGTAAAATGACATTCCAAAGGTATGTAAACTGGTTTGGTATCGTGTAATGGACATTTGACTTCAAGCACGACATGGGGGTGAATTATAGTATTCAAAATTTGCGATTAATTTTAATATTTTTACTTAAAAAATGAATAGTGTTAATATTTGTTAAGATCGTAGTAAATTGGGAAGCAAAATGTAAAGCAATAAAATAAATTACAGAAATAAAGATATAAGGGTTTAGAGTGGTTGCACCAATAAGTTATCCAGGTTAGGCCAAATTGTTGGCCTATTCTTGTCCCTAAGAGATCTTCTTAAGATTTTGATTGTCAACTTGAGCTTTTACAAGTTATGCACACGAACCTAGATACAATATAATATTGAGATTTTACAAAGGCTTATCCTCAACAAAAAAAATAAATTTATTATCCTGGATGAGCTAACGAACCAATTAGAGACTTTCTAGGCTAATCTCAATAACAAAACAAAACTTTTTTTTGACAAATTTCTAGAACCAAACAAATATTTTAAGACTCGTTTATCTCAAGAACCAAACTCAATTTTCCAAGAGTATCGCACTCTTGAGATTGATAACAACAGCACGACCAATACAATTTATTCCTCACAAGTGGTTTTTCGTTCAAAAGTACCAAGCCAACTTAAGTGAAAGAAAATATTTCTAGAGGGAGAAACTAGAGAGATAAATTTCAAAGAAATATGAAACTTCGGAGATTTGGTGTGAAATGAGGAAAAATATGCCTATTTTATATAAGAGACGAGAGAACCAAAAAAAGGAAACAATCCATGGGCAAATTCAATGATAATCGATTGGCTCCTTAACCTGGTCGATTGGATGAGCAAAATAATCGATTATTTTATCCCATTTTGAAAAGTTTAGAAAGAGAGTTGTTTCCTGTTATTAAGACACTGTCATAATCGATTGTGTAACCATTTAAGCTTCTTTCGATCAATTATATTAAGGTCATAATCGAATGGATAGTTCAAAAAAGTATTTCCAATCAATTAGCTTAAGGTTCCAATCGATTGGGTAGTTCAAAAATGCTTTTGAAAGGAAGCTGACAGTTTCTTAATCACTTGGCTCGATCTTTAAAATATTTTAAAAAGATGTGATAGTTGAAAAAGATGTTTTAAGTGTGTGTGTGTATGTGTGTGTGTGTGAGAGAGAGAGAGAGAGTGTGTGTGTGTGTGTGTGTGTGTGTGTGTGTGTGTGTGTGTGTTGCCTTAGTGTCTTAGGATTTACTCTATTCTTTCATAAAACTTTGGTCACTAAGACAGACACGACCAGACGATCTTTCACACTTCCTCTCGTTCATAACTTTGAGGCCTTCAAGATCATTTGTCAGATACATCGATCATATAAGTACTTAAATGGAATCTTGATTCTCATACCTAATGAGGCTTAAGATGTATTCAAGTTTGGTCAACATCATCAGTGTTGTTGTCATCAAACATTGAGAAGGTTGTTTCAATTAGGATCATCAACTTCACACCTGCAAGCACGTAATTCCACATTGTGCGTGTTAAATATTTGTAAAATACGATTGATGTACTTTGTTTGAGATAAATACAAAACTCATCCTTGCTTATCTCTCATTATTTGCATATTAAGTGTCCTTTTTGCAAAACCTAAGTCCTTCACTTGAAACTCCTTTGACCACTAAATCTTTAAGTTTTTTATCTTATCCAAATTCAACCCTGCTACCAACATATCATCGTTATAAAGTTAATAATAATATAACTAAACTTATATATCTTAAAGAAATGACAATGTTCAAAGTTTCACTTCTTAAAACATTTCTCGTGTATAAAGCTTTCAAACTTCATACACCATTGTCTTAGAGATTGTTTCATACTAAACAATTTATTCTTTAGTCTATGCACTATTGTGGACCGTCCTTTCGGGCCATACCCCTCCGTGGGTGGGATACGTGAACTGACTCTTTTTTGTCGATCGGACGCTTTCGCGTCACTTTTGAAAAAGTTTACAGAGTCGCCACCGACCTTTTATTTTATCCAATGAAGGAAAGGTTTATAAAAGAAACAGAAAAAAGACCTTTGAGAGATTCTGGGTAAGGGGGTAGGTTATACAAAGGGAAGGTGTTAGCACCCTTTGTATCCATGGTTATCCATGGGCTCTTTAGTTTGCTTAGCTCATTTGCTTTACTTTTCAATTGATTCGGAATGCTTTACCTGTGTTTTTGAAATACCTTTGCAAATAGAATTTGTAATGATCCTTGTGCGGATATATACAAATGCTTGTTTATCTTTCGAAAGATGTTTTGAAAAGATCGTTAATTTTGTAATGATCCGTGTTTGGATGTATACAAAATATTGTCTTTTGGAAAATTCGTTTTAAAAAAAACAACAGTGTATGAGAATTTTGTTTGTTTTGATTTTGAGCAAGCAAACTAGGAGGTCTACCCTGAGTTAGGAGGTCTTTATCCTTGTTCCCTTTAAAAATCTATCCATTCGTCGGATATAAACAAAAGGTTCGATTTTGTACTCGAAACAGTAGAAATGTAACTTTGATTTTGAAAAGAGTGAAAAGGGGTTACCCTAGGAGGTGCAAATGTGATTGTGATTGAATTCAGATATTTATCTTTGAAGTTAGTGATCTGACGGTTCAGTTTTATCTTTGACATACACGCAGTTTATATGGGTGCTGGAAATTAAAATGCGGAAATGTAAAGTGCAGAAAGTAAATCTACGCTATTACATCGATTGTGCGGGAAATGTAAACTAGCCTATTTACATGAATTTGACATCCTATACATTTACCTAGGAATTTTAAATTGCAAGAAATAAAAGGCATATTTTTGTATTTTTGTGATTTATTTTAAATATAATTAATGCATTATTAATTAATTTAAAATAAAGAAAAGATGGAAATATGATTAAACCTAGCAAATAAGTTTAAAAATATGTATAAAACATTTGTTAACTGATTTTTAGAACAAAACTAATTTTTTTGTAATTTTTGAAATTGTTTTTGGATTTTTTAAGTTAATTAAAACATAATTATTTAAATAATTACACAAATAATTAAAACTTAAAGAGAAAACTATCCTAAATATGTACAAAATTAGTTTATGATATATAAACAATATTTAACACAAAGAACAAATTTTTTTTTTTATGATTTTTTGATTGGTTAGAATAATTAAAAAGTAAATATATAAATATAAACTAATTAATTATGTAAAATATTGAAATTATGAAGAAAAATAAAATATTTTTATTTCAGAAAATAATATATATTTTTAGAAGTCTAAAATATTTTTTGTGGAATTTTTTGGAATTTAAAACTATTTTTAATTATTTTTGCAATAAAAATAAAATAAAATAGAAAATATAAAAAGGATACTTATCAAGTGTGGAATTTGATGAAGGTGCATGGTGTGGTTGCATGTTTTGGAGCGTTGGATGGTAAGATTGATGAGATCAAGAGTCCAGATTTGTAGGTGCATGATATGATGGTAGGGAACATGTACTGAATTCAAGGAGAATTCAAACTTTCTGACTGGGGCCCACATGTGCACGCGTGGATGGGAGACTGGTTGACCTTCCAATGATGAAGAGCCACGTGAGCGGAGGGAAAAGTCAGCCTTGACTGACGAACCACGCTTGGACGCGTGGTCGTCTTCAACCTCCGTCTCATTCATTTTTTCAAACAGATAGCGGGGGTTTTAAACCCCCTCTATTTTTACGATAAATCATGCAGTTTTTTATAGCTTCTGAACCTGCAAAAAATACACGTTAGCAACACATGAAAGCAACCCAGATCCACTAAACATGAGGCCCTGAGTTCATTGGTGGTATTAGTTTCTTTGTTTGATGCTTGTAGCTATAGATTCGAAGGTATTAAAGTTTAAGCATGCATGAACATCCATTAATGGTGTTGAGTGATTCTCACGTGGGAACTATTATGTCAAGGCCCAGATCACCCATATATGTCCCCATAAACATGTTAGGATGGTTAGTTTGTATGGAAATTAATTGCAAATATGAAAACGAAAGTTAATGCATATATACATGAAGAACACTTGTATGCACTATACGACTCTCATGGGCCTATATTTAGAGTTCAATCTTACTCTATGATGTTTGATAAAATGATTAGAAAGCTTGGTATGTATTAATATTGATTGGAGAATTGAATTTGAAATTTTACAAAGTTATGGAAATTTGAGAGAATTTTTGATATTTCTTGGCTATACTCTTGCTATATTTCGTGTGTCTCCTTCTTTTGCTGAAGTATGATGCTTCTTTTATAGCCCAAAGGCTGCTTGGAAGTGAAGCAAGAAGCTTTGTTGTCTTTGTTGAAAGTTTGATTTTTAAAATATTAAAAATCTTTGAATTGTTGACCAAGCTTGACTCCATTCAATGCTCTTGTCTTGGGCATCAATTTTCTGCAGAAAAATGAAGACTTTGGAGGTGTGCCATACTTGGAGATCAAGCCATCAATTATCCATGCAATTTCCTTTAATTTTAATCTTAAAATAAGATAAAATTATGTCAAAAATGGATAATATAGATGTGGGCTTTGTCTTGGTCGTGGGAGGCCCATAGTAACATGGCAAAGATGTTTGGACCATAAAAACTTGGACTCATTTGGAAAAAAAACATTTTTGAGCAATGTTGATTTCATGCATTTTCCCAAAATTTAGCCAATTTCAACAAGGTGTAAATCCTTCAATTTTTGTCATATGAAGGAGATCTTGCACTTTTTGGAAACCTCAAAGAGTCCTCTAACCAATGTCTTTGGTCTCATATCAAAATGATTTTTGGTTCTCCTTGTGTGTCCATTTGAAAAAAGTGTCTTTTTGTTGACTTTGAAAATAACCTGTAATGTCTTTGGCCATATTTTTCAAATGGTGAATGCTATGACCATGGGATCAATTGCATTTGAAAGATAATTGAATTTCCTTCAAAATGAGCTTTGGTTGACATTTTTTGGATGAAGGATGAGAGAGTTATGATCAGTCAAAGTTGAGTTGACTTTGCAGGCAAAAACCCTAATTTTGAATCTTAGGGTTTTGTTGATTTTTGATCTTTCCTTGATGAATTGTGATCATCCAATGATCAAATGTTGAATCCTTTGACAAAATATGGACTTTGACAAAAAATTTCATTTTTGACTGTCAGTTGACTTTTTTGGTCAAACGGGTCGTCTGTTGACTGTTTGAGCTGCTGACGGTGCGTCTGAGTGAATTGAAGTTTGAAAATTTGTATGATGGTACTTTGAGATGTATGGATGTATATGAAATCCATTTGAGCTCTCAAAACTTGTTGCTCCTGTTAAAACAAGAAAAACCCTGATTAGGGACTGTCTGTATAGGAGGCAGTTAAGCGTACCTGATTTTTGTGCAGTGTTGAGTTTCTGCTAATCATGTGATATTCAGAAGACTTCTAACACAAAAATCTTGGAAATTTGAATTGTGAATGATTGATTTGATTGATTGTACAAATCACTGTGAATTGTACTGTCTGCAGTTTGTCTGTCAACCGACTGTTCGTGTACTGAAGCAGCAGTTAAAGTGAAAAAGTCAACTGTCAAAGTTAATTTTCTTTTCTTTTTTGTTGTTATTTTTGTCTTTGTTTTGTGTGAAGCATGAAAATTTATTTACATGACTTGTTAGAAACAGAAACATAATAAATAACTGATATTTACGGTATGCGGGCAAAATTACCGATAATAACCTGAAAATTGTTTACTGCACAGAAATAGAAATATTTGACTGGCAGAAAATACACAAAATATTATCTTAGTAATTAAGCAATATTATGACAACTAGTACAACATTTAATACTGACAGTATAAATATTACATACTATATTGAAAAGTACGACGAATAAACGGTACGTTTAAGAAAATAAGAAACACGGCAAATTTTAAGAATGACGATTAATGACCCATGCTATGAACAATAACATGTAGATGATTGGGAGCATAACCATTGCAGGTCCACACTCCTCAGGACTGTGCAGGCAGAAGAAAGTTGTGATCACCGTAGCAATGGTGACGACTGTAAGAAGCAGTGTTTCTATCCATTTTGCCATTTTTGCTAGGGAAGAAGAAATGATGGATTATGAGGTAGGAATTTGAAAGATGATTTAGAATTTGATGTGAGATTTGTGGGAAGAATGAGAGGTATTTATAGAATGGAAAGATGATAGAGACGTTGGGGAATGATGTGATTCCGTACAAAAGGAAATTTGAGTGGTAGTGAGATTTGAAAGAAAGTGTAAGGTATTGTTGGGAAAAGAGAGATGGATAGAATAAAGTTGAGATTTGAATTTGAAAGGATAGATTTGAAAAGATTTTGAAAATAATGGAATATAGCACAAAAGTTAGTGGGAAAACAAAAACAATTGTTACCAGTACAGTGTGAGTTTCCTGCTTTTGCGCCTGCAAAAAGATTTAACCCTGCATGAACTGTGTTAGTACTATTTATCTGTAAAATAAATAAATAGTATTTGTGAAGTAAAGAACAGTATTTGGCGTTTGCGTAAGAATAAATTCCACTGTAAGCCAAGTTACTGTGTAAGAAAAATTATGAAAACCAAGTTCTTCATATGTCAGGATATTTTGAAAAAATCCATGTTTATATGAGACTCTTAATTTTCATATTGAAACTTTCCTGAAAAAAGAAGTGGGCAAATTTTGGGGTATAACAACTATATTCTATTTCCTTTCTCTTGAGAATCCTTCAGATTGGTGAATGTATATCTCCTCAACTAAGTCTTCATGAAGAAATTCACTCTTCACGTTCAATTACTCAAGATATAGCTCTTCACTAACACACATCATTCATAACAGATACTATCATCTCCTATCAATCTTTACCAAATTTTCTCCTCACCACTACAACATTCAAAAACAATTTTCTACAATAACCTTCTTCTATATATCATAACTACATTCCTTTTCAATAAAGAGAAAAACTCCATTCACAATCTCCATACAAATATCGTCCATAATCACCTCCATCATACAGAGCACCACCTCGTCAGAGCCATTATGACGCATACTTCTGCATCATATCGTCGGATGTTTAAGGTCTCTCTTGTTTCTCATGATTTTGTGCTCTCTTTTTTCGTTTTGATTCTTTTTGAGTGAAATATGTTTTAATGTTGATTTTTTATATGATTAAGAAATGTATTTAAGAGGAGAGTTTGACTTTTGTTAATTTGTGTTTGAAAATGATTGTCAACTGGAAATGAGAAAAATTGCGTAGAAGAATGTGCTTTAACGCTGAGCATTTGATACTGCATTTTGGTCTTTTTCCCATCTAATTAGTTATATTTTATTTTTAAATTCATGGAAGCATGTCACAACATGCTTTGTTGCTTGTGAAATGTTGAAAAAAAAGGGTCATATTAACCATTTGTCTTTTATTATATTGATTTAGAAATGTAGTTGAAGGAAGAAAGGTGTAGACGCCCCAATCCATTTCTATTCTTCATTTTTTTTTAGTTAATTGTTATTTAAATTAAGAGAGAATTAGGGTTTTAGCAATTGGGCCTTTGTCCCTCTCCCTTTTAGTATTACCACCTCCCCATTTATATTGCACCCCACTGCATTGTTTGTTTTTATTTTTTTCTTTCATGTTGGGCCTTAAACCCATTTATCGTCCCGAAAGTGTACTAGGAGAAAATTCTCAAAGAAATTCTACTTGAATGAAGTCTAAGCTACCAGAGTCTCAAGCAATTAAAGATGAAACTGTATATTTTCCCACTAAAATTCAACTTCACTAGTTCATTTGATAAATACAATTATATCTTATATGCATAAGTCCATTATATCGCATCAAAAATATTTCCCACACCCTTAATCCATCTTAAGGATCCTTCTAAAACTAAAACTCCCTAGGAAAACACCTTTAGAATTCAATAAATATGGTGTGGATCGATTTCTCAAGGTGATCCTAATTCCTTTTTCAAATGTAAGTGATGCATCCAATGACATCTTCATTGTTGTTATTTATGTTATTTTGAATAATGCTTTTGATCTCAACCATTTGTTATATGAAATAAATAAAAAGAAAACAACATTAAAAAAATTCTAAAAGTCTATAAACAAGAGTCTTAGTCTTTTCTCCAGTCACATCAAAAGACATAAAAGACTCTAACACAACCAAATATAGCCAAACTCTAATATCACTAAATGTGTTAGCATATATCATAAAGTTGTTTAAAAACTCAATTAAACAGAAAATGTTTTTTTTAAAACACTCGCATACATTAAAAAATACAAAACAAACATGCACAATACACATAATAAATCATGGAAATTCTCATTGAAATAATTGAAAACAACTCTTACAATTTTGCCACATTGCACATAAGTGATTCTATTATAATTTGATTGTTAGTAAAACCATACATTGCCTGACTTTTTAGCAACATAAAAAACATATCTAACGATTGTGAAGGCGACATATCAATCATGATTTCTTTTCAAATTTGAGATCCTCTTAAAGTGTTATCATCTCGTAATCTACCTGTACGAAGCATAAATATTCATACATTTTATCAAGAGAATCATTATAAGAAATTGTGTGATCTACCCACACGACGTCTCTTACTATTAAGTTCTTGTTGGTGAAACCTATACTTACTCCAAAATGTGAAAATATATAAGAGATGTTACTTATTTCTAAGGACATGTTAAGATATTTCTATTAAAAGTTTTGAAAATGAAAGAAAATATGAAAAATAAAGTTTTACAAAAAATATAAGTAAGAAGATCACCACAACATCTTAAAATATGAGTTATGTGTATTGTGGACTAGTTGTGGATTGGTCCATTGACCAACCACCAATTTTTATCGGCAGTATTTACTATAGACTAACACAGTTTTGGTCCACCATAATTTTTACCAGCAATTATGGATTAACGTGTAACTTTATATTTTTACCTGTAATTAGGGGTGAGAATAGGCTGGGCCGAGTTAGACTTTGCCAAGCCTGAGTCTGGCCTGCTAAAAAATTCAAAGTCAAAGTCTGGCTTATAGCCTATCATAAGCTTGTTTTTGGGCATGATCCTAGCATTTTCAAAGGCCTGATTGGCCTACTAGCCTGCTTAAAATTCTGTTTCATTTGAACATTTGTGAATAAGCAATTCAACTAATGTAAAATATGTTCAGAAATTTCTTTCAAGTTTGTTGATACTTAAATCCTCTTACAATCAAAATGATTGCAAGACTATCAACAACTTAACAATTATCAGAATAATTTCCAAAAATTTACTACGAATTAATCGCTCAATCAATATGTTTAACAGTTTTATAATGGAAATTTAAATAAAAGAGAAATAAAGAGATAGAGAGAGGACACGAGGAGTTGTTTAGGCAGTTCAACGTTCGTCCTCGCTACAGCCACATCCGCTCCTAGTTCCAAATGGAATTGAGATATTAATCTTACTATTGCAAAAGGTTCATTTACAAGAGAAATGTAGCAATGCAACCTTACAAACTCCATGTTTGATGTTGATCCTACAAAGTGCCATTCCCTTGATCATAACTCGATCAATTCACCCAACAAACCAATTCGATCCACTATCTCACGCTGCTAGTTTGCAAGAAACCATTGTTCTTCAAAGTTTTCACTTAGCCGAATCCGAATTGTGAATTATTGTAACCCGATAGTTCCAATATGATCCACATTCTCACGCTACTAGTTTGCAAGAACCTCCCGTTCTTCAAAGGGTTCACTCGGCCGAATCCAAATTGTGATTGTATCGTAATCCAAGATCAACCAATTTGATTCACCGTCTCACGCTACTAGGCTTGCAAGAACCACCCATTTTTCAAGGTCTTCACTCGATCGAATCCAGATTGCGTATCCTTGTCCAAAACCTTCAAATCACCATGATCTTGAAGGAAAACCCCAACTCGATTTTCTTATTGAAATAAACCCTAAATCCACAATGATCTTGGAGGATAAACACTTAGTTTTTCCGGATGAAACCCCCTTGATTCTCAACCCAATCTTAGGTTACAACCCTAAATTGAACATTACCAACCGAGTCTAGATGGTAAACAATAAATGATTATGTGTACTTTGTTTATGTGTGTGCATAGATGCAAGGTTGAAGATGAAGAGCGATCAAGTATGTGTTTATCGTTTCACCAAGTTGAAAATGATGCATGTATGAAGTATATATAGGTGTGTGACTTTTAGGAAAAAGTAAAACCTAGAAACATGAAAAGAAAACTGAGTTTTGAAGGTTGCTTCAATATGTGTCGATACATGTAATGCCACAAGTCGACACATATAGGTCATTGAGTCAACACAGAAAAACAGAAACTTTTTGGCTTTAAAACAATAACACATGAGTCGACACGAAACACATATGTGTCGACACATAGATGATTTTCTGCAACATGTGTTGACACGAAATGATGTATGAGCTGACACGAAGAAACAGAAGCTACATGCTTTAAAACAACGACACATGTGCTGACACATAGACTTCATGTGTTGACACATAGACATCATGTGTCAACACATAAACTTGTTTTTCACCATATGTCAACACATATACATGTTTTATGTGCAGAAATTGATTTTTAGTGCATGTTACCTATTAACAACCTTCGTAAAATGTTCTAGATGCTTTCTAAGATTCCTAATGCAAAAGTTCACGTGATGACTCAGAGATATCGTTCAATGTACATTAATGCTAAAGTTTCCCTAGTTTTAACATCATTCAAAAACATTTAATGGACAAGTGCACTCACAAAATAGACTAACAAAGTAAAAGATTAATGTGGCTAAAATTTGTTTTTATTGAATCATTCGAGTTTGCCTATTATTATAAGTTTTGTGATACTATTTGTTTAAGAGAACGTATCAAAATAACTAATGACAACAATTTATAACATTGTTCATAATATTTTGTTTAACTTTTTTTCACAATTTTTTTAAGATAACTAAGATTTATTTTCTTATTTAATTCAAAGCACAAAAATACAATGTAATAATAATAAATTTATCCATATTTATTTAAATATGTCGGCTTGGTAGACTTAAAAAGCTTATTTCGTGGTTTGTGGCCTAACATTTTTTTACATAAATATACTTATAAAAAGCTTAAGCCTTTTCTATTTAAAAAAAGTTTAAGCTCACCTGGACCCATGTAGACTAGACCGTAGACCTGTATTAGTTGATCAGGTCTATTATCACCCTTACTTATAATTGTGGATTAACATGTAACTTTATAATTATATAATATTTAAAATATTATCAATAAACTGTTATACATAAATTATTGATACTATTTTGTGTCTCGAAATCATTCCTATATATAATTTTTCAATCATATTCTCATTCTATACGCAATAAATAAAAATGTGTCTTTATTAAACAAGTCATTCAAATTATGATACTAACGTACACACACCCATATATATATATATATATATATATATATATATATATATATATATATATATATATATATATATATATATATATATATATATATATATATATATATATATATATATATATATATATATATATATATATATATATATATATATATATTTGGATTTAATCTAAATATGATTTTTTTCCATATGATTTAAGAATATAAAATTTGGATAAATAAATAAAATTGAAAATTTGTTCTTTGTTGCCATTATGGCTAAAGTTTTTTTTTTATGGTTCAATTTTAAATAAAAATAAAGCTTCTATTCTTTATTAAGTTTTTGTTATTTATTATTCTTGTTTGCAGATATTTTGTTTTAACTCACCCTTAAATTATTATTAAAAATTATAACTTCTAATTATATCCTTAATAAAGGTATTTAAATTGTCCACATATGTTATTTTTAAATATTTTCTTTTCATGATTGTACTGGTGATTGGTCAAATTTAAACATTTTCTTATTGTTATGTTATGCCTTTTCAAATTTGAGTTTTTTTTTCAATATTTTTTTAAAATCTCACAATTTGGGTTAGGCCTAACTCATTCTTATAAAATCGACTTGTTATGTGAGACTAAATCCACGCTTCAAACCTAATAAAATGAAGGTGTTGGAGACTGCAATTAAGGCAATTCAAATACCGCAATTAAGGTGACTAAGGTGACTAAGGGTGGACCGAAATGAGAGCGGAAATTTCAACACACTCCCTCACGCTCGGACCTCAATGAGGCCGAAGCATGGACAATGCGGGAAGCCCAACAAGTGATTTAGGATAAACTTTAATATCATCTCAGAGTTTGACCTAACTCATCCTTACAAAATTGGCTTGTAAGGTGAAGTGTGTCACTATATATAAACTATTTCAATGCTCTATCTCCAACCAATGTGGGACTTGAGATTTTCCCAATACACCCCTTACGTCCAATACTCTTTGGGCTTGTTGCGTGGATATAATAAATGTGCGGCCCATGGTTCGATCGATAAGCTCTAATATCATATTAGGAAATATGGTTGGACCTAACTCAACCCTACAAAACCAAATTGTAAGGTGGGGATTGCCCCCACTTATAAACACAACACACATACCTTATCTCTAAGCAATATAGGACTAAGTTAACTCCTTTAAACCCAACACAATGAAGGTGTTAGAGGTTGCAATTAAGGCAAGTTAAATACCACAATTAAGGTGACTAAGGGCGGGCCGCAATGAAAGCGAAAATTCTAACAAAATCTATTTTTTTCTTCTTTATATGCTTTTAAAAATATGGATTTTTAAGAAGAAAAATATTGTCAAAGTTGAATGAATATCGAAAGAATGTGCTTTTTAAATATGAGTGTTTTTCTAATAATAAATTTAAGTTCTTAAGAAGAAGAATGTGACGAAGATGAAAGAATATTGAAAACATGTTTTTTCAAATTTGATTTTATTTCTTAGCGTGTTTTTTTGAAATTTAAATTTTAAAAAGATGAATATTGATGAAGATGAATGAATATTAAATGAACATATTTTTTCAAATCCAAGTGTATTTTTATGTTTTTTTTTCAAATCTAGATTTTAAATAAAAAAATATATTGACAAAAATGAATGAATATTAGAAGAACACAAATTATATAATTTTAAAAATAAATATATCATATTAAATAAATATTACTAAAGATATAAAGTAGTCGAATTTTTTTATTACATATTAGAAAATAACAACTAGTTGGGCCTTGGGTCCATTTTGGACTGGGATAGAAGACATCGTGGAGTTTCTTCAATCCAAAATCCGGTCTAGATAATTTTTTTGCATTCTTTGCTAGAAGATGAGCCGCTTGGTTTGTGCCTCTTGTAGCAACACAAACCCTAGTTTCTCTTAGCCTTCTAATCTTCTTTCGAGCATTGTTGCAAATTATTCCAACAATGTTTCTTCGAGAGTTTTGTTCAACATCATTTCAACCGTATTGTTATTAGTCTCAAAAACAACTTTATAAAACAAAGATCAAAAGCTACTTCGATGGCTTTGTTGATGGCCGTCACCTCCGCTGAAGTGAGGTTTTCGTCTCTCTTGATGAACCAAGTGCACGCCGCCAATATTTCGCCCTCGTGACTTCTTATTAAAGCTCGAAGGCTCCCAGAAACCTTGAATGTCCATGCTTTCATCCATATTGCACTTGATCCGTTCCAGATCAGGAGGATTTCAAATGTTAGGACGCTTCATCTTCTCCGTTTTCAAGCTCTGAAAAAAAGCTTCTATGTAATCATTAGGTAATTTAGTTTGCTTTGAATTTTCGATATTCTCGTCGTTGTTGTGAAACAAAATGAAGTTAACCTCGATTGTGGTATTATTGATTTTTTGTTGGTTTGATTGAATTTTGGGGGGTCCGCAGGAGATTTTTGGGAATTTAGAGAAAACATGTATTAAATTATTAAATCAACCATTATAAGATCAATTAAACATCAAAAGACCAAAACTATACTGACCTATAATAAATATTATGATTTTTATGACTAATTTAATGTCTAGTCTAAGTTATCTACAACAAACATGTCTTCAATGTAAGTAATCTCTCCTTCACTTTGTATAACATAAGCCCACATAATGATGATTTAAGATTGGTCAAAGTTCTATCAAACAAAAAAAGATTGGTCTAAGTTGCCTACAACAAACATGTCTAATGTCTTCAACAGTGCAATTTTTATATCGTTTTTCTCTTCTCTCCCAGTGCAATTTTTACACCACACACTCGTGTAGTATTTTATACTATGTCAAGTTGTCAACTACTTTTTGTATGTTGCAAAAACACATTTTATTATAAACATGTTTTCTTATTAATATTATTTGTAAATTGCATTTATCACTAACTTGAACCTCAGATCCTCTGAGATTATGTTACAACCAATATTCTTATAAGCCGAGACAAATCTACTTGCAACACATTAACGACAATTGCCCCACAAGATAAATAACTTGCTTTGCTAGCATATTTAGTATTTAGTTCTCCAAATAAATAGTTGTTGTTTTTATTCTCTTCTCAAAAGATTTAAATATCTCATAAACTAATTCAAGCTTTGATGTTTTTATTCTCTTCATAAAATTATTTGACCCACATTTAAATATTTTGAGAAATGAATTAATAACTTTCAATTCTAAAAAAACATCAAATCTTCTGAAACTAAGTCTAAAATCTATAACTCCCCAACACACCATAAATCTGTCAAGTCCATTTACAGTACTACCGTTGGACAAATGATTAAAAATAAATAAAAATAAAAATCTAATATCAATAGTTTTATTTATGAGATTAAAGATAGTGTACGAATAGTGTAACACTTTATCTTATAAGAATTTATTATTCGGCCATATCACATAAGTAACTTAAAAAAATTAGAATAATTTGATAAACTACATGATAGTGATTGATTGACAGTGTAAAATTATTTTACATCGTGAGTGAGTGGTTTTTTTCCCCTTCTAATCCTTGTTATTTTTGGACCTATTTTTAGAATTATAACAGTATCATCGACTTATTGTCCTTTAAACAAATTGATGAATAAATCTGGTAATGTGCAATACTCGTTTTTGTTGTTTTTCACCTATTGGTAGTTACATTCCACTTACATATCTATTACTACAACTGAACTAACAAAGTACTATCAATAGTATTGTTATTAAAAAAAACAAGAATAATAAATAATATAAAATAAAACAAATAAAAAAAGAGAAAAATAGCTTGAGTGAAGTGAAACTCAACTATCTCCCGCTTTTCACTCTATCTCTCTTTGGGCGGCTCTCAATCTTACAAACCCTAGTTCCGTTTTAAATAACTCTCTCTCACACTTCGCACTTTCTTGTTTTACTTTCATTTTCATGACGACCAAGATTCATCATCAATAAAATCAATCTTTTGTATCTCTTTAATTGAACAAATAACTCGGTCTTGACATTGAGAAAAATGGAGGATTTATTAGGGCAAACGTGGAAGGACAGAGAGTTCACTCTCTCGTCGGTTACGGAACTCTCTTCCGATGCTTCCGAGGCTTCTCCGGGAATCGCTCGTTTCACCTCCGATGGTCTACAGATTCATCAGCAATCTCAGGAGATTTCTCTCAATTTTGATCTCCGAACTTCTCAGGTTCTTTTTTTTTCACGTTCCTCTTTTTTCTTAGCTTTTGAATGATATAAAAATTTGCGTTTTTTAGGTTTTTTTAATTTTCTTTGAATTCATAATTCTAATGCTGAGTTTTTCTTGTTTGATTCACTGAATGGGAAGATTATTTGTGTAAGGATCTATTAAAGATGGTTCATTTGTTGTTTAATTTCACAGATATTCAAATTGGGACCTGTTCAATCCGTTTGCATTATGGAAGGCTCTGATGTCGGTAAAGCGGTATGGACTATAATCTTATTTTTAGCTATTTAATATTTAACGAAGATCTAAGGGTTAATTTTATGCATTTTATGTTTTTCTCTTTAATTTTGCCCTGATGATGATGCTGGTGATCCTCTTTGAGGTTTTGATTATGCTTATGTTTACTGAGCATTCATATTTATTTTAAATGTGATGTTTTTGGACCAGGCATCGTATTCTACTGGAGTCACTATCCAGTTTAAAAACGAGGAGGAATGCGAGGCTTTTCATTCTGTTGTCCAACAATGGATAAAGAAAGCCAATGTTCAAGGTGCCCTCCTTTGTAAATGTGTGAACTTTATCGTAGAATAGCTTCTGATGTGCTGCATTTTTTCTGTAGTATATTCTCATTGCTTTTTAAACCTTTATCCTCCGGCTCCCACATGTTTGTAGCATGTTTATTCTTAAATGAATCTTACTTTGTAAAGGTGTACACCTTTACTGTAGAATGACCTCTCATGTTCAAAGTTTTTTAGTATATTCTCATTGCTTAAAATTTTTTATCCTCCTAATGTTTGTTGGTTAAACAAATTTTCTTCTTTGGTGCACTGAATACAAATTGCAAATTGGATGTATGATATAAGGCAAGCTAAGAAATTTGTCAGGCTATTAATTATGGGCGGATTTTGTTATTTGATGTCAGGTACCTGCTTGAAAAAAAGGAACTTGTGATATTTTATTGTTCAAGGATTTTTCTTCTTTTTCTACTAATTGTTGTACTTCTCATGTTACATTAGACTTGTTTGCGAGTAAATTGTTTGTTGTCTTGAGTCTCCTGCTAAAATTTTTGGATGGTTGCAATTTTCTTTTTAACCGGGACCATAATCATGATAGTCTTATGTTTTATTTATTTATGTTTATGTTCATATTTTATACATTTCAGTGTTCATTTTTCTTATTTTCAGAAGTTCCTTATACGAGATTAGTTTAGTCATATATTGATCTTTTTATTCCAGCAGGGAGCTTACCAAATGGAACTTTAACAACTTCTAAAAGCAAATTTGATGAAAAGATAGAGTCATCTTCTGCAAAAATGTATTTTCATTATTATGGACAACTTCTTCATCAGCAAAATATGTTGCAGGACTATGTGCGGACAGGTTATACCTTGTTGTATTCTAGTGGTCCCCTTTTTTATTTGAATTCTACATGTTTATTTTACTAATTCATTCATGATTTAGGTACTTATTACGCTGCGGTTATTGAGAACCGGGCTGATTTTACCGGCCGTGTAGTAGTTGACGTGGGTGCTGGTAGCGGTATTTTGTCATTATTTGCTGCCCAGGTAGCTCAACATCTTAATTTTGATCAAACCTAATTGTAACATATGATAGTGTCGTTGCCTCTAGTTAAATGAAAATTCTTGGTGTCTCAGGCCGGTGCAAAGCATGTTTATGCTGTGGAAGCGTCTGAAATGGCAGAATATGCCCGGAAACTTATAGCAGGAAACCCAAAACTGGCTCAACGAATTACAGTGAGATTTGTTTCATAGTTTTATTGCTATAATAATCACTTTTCAGTAGATATCTTATTACTTAGAGAACTATTTTACATATTAATTGTTTTATTTAGGTGATTAAAGGTAAAGTTGAGGATGTTGAGTTGCCAGAGAAAGCAGATATTCTCATCTCGGAGCCCATGGGTAGGCTCATATTATGATTCCTTTTGATAATTCTGAATAAAAGTGCTGATATTCAATTTATAATTTATAACATATCTATGTTCTCATGTCAATTAGTATTTTTTTTCTTTTGCCGTGTTGTAGTATAGAACTAAAGGTTAAGTTGCTGCATAAAGTTTTGAAATGATAGTGTTTTATAAGCTGGAAAATTCCTTTGTTATGCAGGCACTTTGTTAGTTAATGAGAGAATGCTGGAGTCTTATGTCATTGCCAGAGATAGGTTTCTCACTCCTACTGGGAAAATGTTTCCTGGGGTGGGAAGGTAAATTTAGCTCCCTTTCTATCTTTATTGGAGCTTCTTGCATGTGGGCATGGCAATACTAATATGATCATGACAATATTATTCTACTAGGGAACTTATTGCCAGATAACTATCTGCCTTTTCAAATTGACATACTTCCATTTAAATTTGATTTTTTTCTCTCCCAATGATTCGGACAATTAAACAATTTTTTTGCAATAATATCCAAAATTAACATGTGTTTGACGTTGTCATTTATGTGTCTTGTGCCTAATATTCAAAATTAACATGTGTTGGAGGCTGTCATTTTCTTTAGTGGTTTATATTTCCATTAAAAATAAATTATTGGTGCTCCTCAGAAATCACTAATATATACTTTTTGCTGTCTTTATTTTTTGTCTGAAAGACATTTGATGGTTTCTTTATAAAAAATGTAGAAACAACCAGGCCCTTGGAACTATGCTGTTTTCCTCTGCAATGTTTGTAATCATCTAATTATTGTCTTTTACTAACCTTGAAATTTTTGCCTGTGCAGGATTCACATGGCACCTTTCACCGATGAATATTTGTTCATTGAAATTGCTAACAAGGTGTGTAACATGGCCGCCTGTATATGTGTGTGTTAGTGATGAATTTTTGTTTGTTGAAAATGCTGATGTGGTGCATAATTGTATGCCTATATGTATAAAGAGACACAGCAGTTGTATTTCTTGCATTATCTGATACTTCGTCTCATACATCTTTAAAATGATTTCGGAGACACCGCATTTGTATGTCTTTCATTATCTAATACTAATACTACTTCTCATACGTCTTTAAAATTAAAATGATTGTTTTTCTGCCCTGAGTTGTCGCTGTTTAAAATGAAAAAGAACTTATATTTATCATAGATTAAGGATCGTAAAGAAGCCAACCTAAATCACCTCCTGCTGAGATTTGGTTCAATTGTCTTTTCTAATGAATTTCAATGATATTATGATACTAAACTGTAACTTTCTTCCCCTGAATGGCTGTTAATCGGAGTACCAAAACGTTTTACTACTTCGTAAAATGTTGATTTCATAGTTCATGTTTTAGAATTGCATCATGGATAGCATTCCTCTACAGATCTATTGATCTTGCTGCTTTTTTGAATATTCTTTTCTCCATGATATACTATTTTTTCTCTCTATTTTAAACCAATTATTATTGTCTAGGCCCTGTTCTGGCAGCAGCAAAACTATTATGGTGTTGATTTGACACCCTTACATGGGACTGCATTTCAAGGATATTTTTCCCAGGTAATAGACTAGCTTGTTTTTCAGAAATTTATTGAAGGTTATATATTGTTCATAGACTTCGTTTGGAAATTGCTGAGATGATTGTTTGTGTGCGTGCGTGTGGATTTCTCCTTCAACTGAGAAAAGATTAAATGTGATATAGTTTTTTATTCTATTGTACATGTATCAAATTTAAATTTATCATCCATTTGTAAGACATTAAGTATTCAATTATCTATTCAGATGTCAATGGTATTGATATGTAATTATCAACCACTAATTATTATCATTTGTCATTCAAAAATAGAAGTAATGATGTTGACATAGAAATGCACTCTACTTTTAGTTGGTAATCATAAATTGATAGTGTTTTATGTTGCAGTTAAATTGAACTCTAGTTACTAAAATTTTGTAATTAACACATTTTGTTCTATTTTGTACTCCAAAAAGCCTGTGGTGGATGCTTTTGATCCAAGATTGTTAATAGCTCCCCCGATGTTCCATGTATTAGACTTCACCAAAATGAAGGTAAGAATCAAATTTCTTTTTCCTAACATTGTTTTATTTGTTTTTGTTCCAGAGGTCTTTTTGGCAGTTGACACAAATAAAATTACACTTTTTATCAAACCAACTGATTAATTTTTATTGTGTTCATTTTTTCATCTATAAGCTTTATTTTAATACAACTAATTTCCTTATTGTAATTTTTTTTATGTAAGACACTCTTCTAATGATCATATGATCATTATATATTTTTTGGGACGGGATGTGGTGATCATTGTATTATTGAGTTGTAACTATATTAAAAAGCCATGTTTTTTCTTCTTCCTCGTGTTATATCATTATTTTGTACAAATGGTATACTATTGGGAAAATTTCTCATACTGTTGGTTGTTGACTTGATTGTATTTATTCCTAATGAAACATTATATTCTTTCAATGCTTGAAGTAAAGTTGCCAATGAATTTGACCAAATAACTCTTTGTTCTGTAGGAAGAAGATTTGTATGAAATTGACATTCCTCTGAGATTCATTGCCTCTGTGGGCACCAGAGTACATGGGTTGGCATGTTGGTTTGATGTACTGTTCAATGGAAGGTAAACATTCCTCTTACTGTAGAAAATTCTAACCAGTTTTTTATTCATCTAGGTTTCCTTATTGTTCCTATCTGTTGATTTGCTTAAATTGTTAACACTTTACAGTACCGTGCAAAGGTGGCTTACCACTGCTCCTGGTTCACCCACAACCCACTGGTACCAGTTACGCTGTGTTCTCTCGCAGCCAATTTATGTCATGGCAGGGCAAGAAATTACTGGCAGGCTTCATTTGGTTGCCCATAATGCACAGAGTTATACAATACATTTAACATTGTCTGGTTAGTATTTGTATCTTTTCTTTTTCTTTTATTGCTATACTTGCATGAATTGCATCATGATATTAACGAAAAAATATATAAATTTGCATTAGCTAAAATGTGGGGTCCTGGTGCTGAACAAGGAGGGATTATTCAAACATCTTCATGCAAGCTTGATTTGAAAGAACCCTACTATAGAATGTCCCAAGCACAAGCTTATCCTTTAGCCCAAGATCAGCAATCTCAACCACTTGTACAGACACAGGTATTGAATTTATTATCTTGTCTTTCCTTTTTCCCTGCTCACCGTTAATTGAAATTCCCAAGAGAAATTGAAACATGAGAGAAGTTTGGAAGATCAAATTTGGGGGTACACACATTCCCTTCTACAGTTCTACCAGTAGATTTTTGCAGAATTAATCGAAATTGGGAATAGTTGTTACTAGTTAAAAAATGTTGATGATTAACTAAAACTGACACAGCATATTTTTAGATAATACTTTTTTACACTAAAAAAGTGTTGATGATTAGCTGCTTCCATGTCTTGTTTGGAAATGGATCCTCTCCTGCTTTTGGTGTCATGTTTGTCCTGTGCTAATCTCAACCACTTGTTTATGCTTCCGTATGCGGTGAATGATTTTTGAACTGTGAGTATTTGCGTGGAACCTCTTTAGTCATTGGAGAGGCTCCAGATCCGGTCTGGTCTGTTGGATAAAATGTAGAGTGTAAATAGCAAATCAACCCACTTTCCAAAGTAGAGTTTTTCGTTTTTTTTCTCGTGTTTTTAGTTTTCACTGCATTGATGTTATTAGTGACACTTTCTTTGACAGGATATAAATATCCAATCACATGAATTGGAAGAACCAGAAATAATGCAACAGATTTCGCCTAATTCATGTGCTCAGATTGATTCGCTGATGCAGAAGATTTAACTCAATAACTCCTAACATGAGCTTCTGTTTGTAACATGAATTTTCCATGCCGCAGCAAGTTGGGGGACCTTGTCTTTATTTGGACACACCTCCTAGCCTGTAAATTCACCAAACATTATGTTTTATCCATTGTGAGGGTTGGTATCCTGCAGATCCTGTACTCATTTGCTTTATTTTATTTAGCCAACAATATATCGGGTCCGCATGCCTTGCAAAGTTAGGAGTTCAACGTATTGCATGATCTGGAACTTTTTACATTTGTATGATTAGATGAGGAGAATATTTATTGTAAACTTGTACGGCTCACACCACAGCAAAAATGCAAACCTGCAGAGTTTCAAATGTAGTATTATTTGATTGGTTGATTCTGGTTTTTAAAACTGTGTTCTTGGTGGTGTGAACAAAAACCGGTGCACATGCACCATTGTGAAAAATCTGGTGCACCTATTTTAAAAGTATTTTGCTAAAAGTTTACCTGATTTTTTTCGTTATATAAGATATAAAACCAGTGCCCACTTGAAAACAAAAAAAGGAAAATGTTCATTGCCGACATTGTTTAAGGAATCAAATTCAGTGAACATATCAACGCAGGGGAGATTGCAATAGATTGTGCCAAAAAAACAGTTGTTTTGTGTGAAAAGAGACAAGAAAATGACAGAAAAATACAGCCAAAGAAACTGAGTCTTTTCCTACTCGAGGGGATTAGTTTTTGTAGTTGAGGATATCTGATTTCTATCGAAAATGGAAGGTTAAATTTGAGAGAAGCTCAGCCAGTGCCAAATAGTTTTAGTCATTTTTAATCCGTGATAATTTCTTAAAAAGAGATAAAAATACGCAGTAGACTGGTAAAAACCAGTTTTGAACTTTGTGAACTAGTTTTCCATATTGATGGTATGATATATATAACTTCAAGTGGAAACAAGTTGATTTTTATGGTTCAGTTGACCATACACGAGCCTAGTTCTTGGTGCCCATAATTTAGCTTCTAATTATTATCAGGATTCAGAAGGTTGCATATAGCACAAAAGTAACATCAATTATGAGTGAAAGAGAATTGTGAGGCGTGTAGTTTTATGATTGTTTGATCCCTCCCTACTATACAATATATAAAGCATTTCCGGTTCATATAAGTTTACTATGTCAATTCAACGCATGTTGCATTAATAGTCTGAATATGTTCCATGCTTTTAAAGACTTCAATTTTGTCTAATTCATCATGTATTTTTCTTTTAAATATGCACGAGGTTATTGGAAAACGGTATGTTAGAAGTTTAAAAGAGATAAGTCTAACGTTGTTAGTTGAGTAGCACTTCAGGCAATTTTATAAACCAACTTGTGAAAGGAATAAGCCCGTCCACGCAAACAAAACCGGGGAAAATTTAATGCTATTTTGTTTTTAAATCAGCAACAAAGCTACCTACAATGTACCAACTTTTTTGCAGTATTGACAATCCGGCAATGAAGATCATTGCCCCAGTCATTTACTATCTTGAATTGACATCACCAAAAGCTTAGACTTGAAATAAACAGGAACATCGAAACTTATCCTCTGGACTTCTCTGCAGGACTATTGTTCTTGATGTGCCAGAATCTTTTCACGTCTTCTCATCACTGAAAGATTATCGAAGTCAATTCCAATTGGCAGAAAATTTTAGATGATGAGTAGGAGACTGCAACAAACAAGAACTCAGATGGCACAGAGGCTGAGAATAGTCCTGGAACAAAAAGTGCTTCCATTGATCAAGAAGAGTACAAGGTATTGAAACAGAAGACACTTGAGATAGGGTCTTTTGAGAAAAACACAGAGCTAATAGCTGGCTTCTCCATCTAAGTCCATTGGGAAGCAAACTGTCCTCCGATACATATTTTCCACATAATGGATGGTTCTCGACAAGAGACACTGGGCACATGAAGCTTGGGCTCAGCTGACATTGATCACCAACTACTTTGATGATTGATTGTTGAACAGGATGGGATTTTTGAGAAACAAATACTTCATAGCTCAGAGGGGATCCCGATGGACCATCCAAAGGAGTAGAAGCAGCATGAGTGAGAGTAAGAATTGCATGTTGCCATATTGATGGACCTAGAGAATTTGTGATTGACCGTAATATCGGTATATCATCTAGATCTGCAGTCTGGATATCTACTCTATCAACATAGAGAATGACATCTAGAGGAAACTTTTTCATATACCTCTTTACCGATGAAAGTATCTTTCTGTTGAAAGCTTGCTCGTTCATAGGGGCCCTGAGACCAGGTGTGTCAAGGATTCTGATCTTGACTCTATCTACAGTTCCAGAAACCTCTCTTACAGAAGTTGTGGCAGGTTCAAATGCATCTGTCATGACCACTTTATCGCCAAAAATAGAATTGATGGTTGCACTCTTTCCTACACCACTTTTGCCAAGAACTAGAATGTTCAATGAAAAGTCTAAATCATCCTGAAAATCTTCTTCAAGCTTTTTTGCTAATACTTTTGCTGACCTAATCACAAATTCTTGATGTGAGCGCCTTCCGATATCTGCAACCAACCTGCATAAAACTTTTGAAACCAAGGAATCTTCAAGAGAGAAGTTTATTCGCTGGACAAGCCTCAAGAATTTCACACTTATGGTATGTATCTCGTGTATCTTTCCCTTTTCGTTTTCACTTATGTCGTGTTGGAATTGGAACCCAGCTTGAGCATCACCACTTAGTAAGGAACTGAAACTAGCTCGATTTTGGAGGAAATGGACACTAGATTGATCGCTATAAGTGTCTGTAACTGAGTTGCAATCTAACTCGCAACCATTATCAAAATAAATTAATTGACTTCTCGCATCATCCTTTGGTAAGTTCATTCTTGCATGTGGACTCATGACTGTCTCTTCTTCACGAGAGTTCTTTCTGGATCCTATTGAACCCAAAAGAATCGACAGAGCTGAAATTTGCTCCCTTAACTGCTCAAAGCGAGCTGACATCAACTCTTCCACATCATCATCATCATCCAAAGCAGAACCACCTCTTTTTGATTCTTGACTGTCAATGTTTAGCTCCACAGTAGCCTCATTATTTACAGTGTCACTCACGTAAAATGTTTCCTCATTTTCATGTGAATGGTAATCATAAAACATCACATCTTCGTCCAGAACACCCAAAACAGTTTCAGACAGACCCTTTTCCAAATATGTACACTCTTGAAGGAGTGCACGATCAGAAATTTCATAATAGTCAACATCTTGAATTTTATTACCATCAAAAACATCACCATTGGTTTCAAAACCAACAGAAGAATCATCCGGTATAGCTTTTGAGTCAACTACAGATTCAGCTATACTTCCCAGTTTCTCACTTTCACTCTCTTGATAAGAAGCAGCAACAACACCAGGACTTCCATTAGCTGAGATGTTTTCAGTTGCTGTAGTACTATATTCAACATTTTCTCGGCAATGTTCTAAACTATTTTCAAAATTCTCAGCCAAGGCATCTCCCAGAGATTCACCAGTTTGTGGATTCTGTACTTCTAAATAGGCAACACTTGTATTCTTCTCCAGCATCATGCTATCCAGTTTCTCAGTTTCAGTTATGCTTACCAGTTTCTCACTTTCAGCTATACTATATTCAATATTTTCTTCGCAATGTTCTAAACTATTTTCAAAATTCTCAGCAAAGGCATCCGATAAAGATTCACATGTTCGAGGATTCCGTTCTCCTAAACAGTCGACGCTTATATTCTGCTCCGGCATCACACTGTCAATATAACCCTCGGCATTGGACTCTAATAAGCTACCTGCATTGGAAGTTTCTTCCACCACCATATCAGAGGTCTCCGTGTTGTTAACCACTTCCAACTTCCTTTGCATTACATCATCAGTCTCAATAAACTCAACCCTAATTTCATCATTCCTATCTAAACCATAAAGTTTCATATCATCATTTTCAAATTCATTTAAGGCAACACTTACCTTCTCAAATTGCTCATCATCCGAATTCTCTCGCGAACACTGCGACATGGCATCAGAATCAATTGAACTAGCAGTAGAGTATCCTTCAGAAGCTACTCTGATTCGAAGACCTTGTCCATATGGAATGTCATTCTCAGTATCTTTCGGAAAAGCACGAACAGGATTCTCCGCCACTCTCTCAGCACTCAACATTTCACTACCATCATCTTCTTCGTCTTCTTCTTCTTCTTCAGCATCATCTTCCTCTTCGTCGTCGTAAGTAGACACATGAGCGATAGGAGTAACACGCAAAGGTACTTGCACGAGAGGGGAAAGTTCTTCGTCGAGTTCAAAACACTCTTCGTCTTCATCTTCTTCTTGAGAAGCGTGATGTGATTCAGCTTCTAGGTCAGAATGCGAGGCGGTTTCGGAAAGAGTGGCGTCACTTGAAAGTTCAAATTCAGAATCAGAATCGTCGAGGGTGAGAGGAGCTCGGATAGGAACGGAACTTGACAGATTCATCGGTTGGGGGAACCCGCCGGCGGTCAAAATCGGAGAGGCGGAGACGAATCCCTTCGAATTTGACGCCATGAATGGAGGATTGGTTTGTTTGTTAGAGATAGCCAGTAGCTACTCTTAGAAAGTGGCTAACCGTCAAATCGAAGGGATTTTTGGATTTGAATTTGAATTTGGGCCCTTTGATACCTATGAATCGATTTTTTTAAATATTAACTTTTCACCTATTCCTTCAACCCTTGCACCCCGACTAATTTAATAAATATCAATTTTACCTTTTTTTCCTCACAAATAATGTTGTTCCGTTCGTGAACCAAATAAAGCCTTGGTAACGGACGATTAGTACTACAAATGTGATAGAGTTGAGGGACTTATAAAGTTAACACTTTAACGCTCAAATTAGACGTGGGGAAGAAGAGTGAAGTGAAATTGAATTTGAAACTTGTTACTTTAATTTGACGTCTTTTATATATATATATATATATATATATATATATATATATATATATATATATATATATATATATATATATATATATATATATATATATATATATATATATATATATATATATATATATATATATATATAAAAGGAGGAAAATAACGAACTCTCTATTTGTTAGGATTGAATTGCGGAGGGTCGCTGGATGCATTTGCAGTTTAGATCATTTGTGATCGCCAAGATGATAATTCTCATGTGTTGAGAAGATTGCTCTTACTTAGCTAATCTTTCGGGCCTACTCTGGAGGAAGAATTGGAAACTTTGGCCTGGTATATCCAGTGTGCTTCTGCCGCCTTGGCTCTAGTTGGAGTTGGTCGGTGGGAAGCTCTTTGGTTTGACCAACATCGTGCTGAGAAGCAACGACTAGAGGAAAACATTCAAATCTTGAAGCTTCAGCGGGATAATTACATGTGTGAAATAGAGACAACTTCTACCTCTCTTGTCGGGTTAGGGAATGCTTTGCAACCCCTGAATCTTGCTAATTTCCTCTCCGACCAAATGACTCATATGGTGAAGACTTTAGCGAAGAAGAAACATGCTCTAACTTTTATTCGGAGCAGTTTATCCTTTGCTCATGGGGAATTAAAGTATTTGCACCCTTAGAGCGCTTTGTTGACTCAACAGTTGGCCGACTATACGAGTGCTACTCTTGAGTTAGTTTCGTAGTCATTTGAGCATGCTTTGCAACAAGTAGAGCACTTTCGCCTCCCTCTGACTATCTCCAAGGAACAAATTCGACCAAATTTTATAGTGATAGATCGAAAGGTTGTTTCTCTACGGAAGTAGATTTGTCATATGTGTGTAGATACATTCATATTTTGAATGAAATATTTTATTCCATATTTTTTTACCTGTTTGAGGTGTATTTGTAGGATCATGACAGAATTATGAATCTTTGGTGAACTTACGAGGGTTTCCCTTGAAGTTAATTGGACGTCACTAGAGATGTTTCTGACCAAAGGTCGGTTGCCCCTTCTCTCTACTAGATGCAAACTCAGTGGAAGATAGACGTGTGACCAATCCACCTTGGTCTCTAGAGTGGTTAGCTTCCAGTGGGGGTGGACTGTTATTTCTTGTGAGGAATTGATTGATGTAATCGTACGTGCAAAGCGTCTCAAGCAATGCCTCTTTCTTCGGTGGAGATTTGATTGCTTTAGTCAGACGTGGTAAGCATTACATATAGCATATCTGACTTCCGTTGCACATGCTCTGTGATATGGAGAATTAATTATTGTAGCTAGACGTGCAAAATGTCTAAGGAAGCTCACCAAACTTTATGTGTCCTGGGCCTTAAGCGTGTCGGTCGTACCCTGAATTTGTAGTTACTATGCACAATCACAAAGAAACGAATGCTTCAAAAAACATCATATTTCATTTATCATTGTAAGATATTTATGTACATAAAGAAGATAGTGATATGATCACAACAGTTAACATGAATATGAAAGATGGAAAACATAATCAGGTCGGCTAGCCGCCACTTATTCTCCTCATTTTCCATGGGCGGTCTAGCCACTTTTTAGGGGACAGATGCCCATCCTGCAAATTTTTCTAGAGAAGTTACATTAACTCCATGGCCATGCTTTTCCTTGATCCTTCTTAAGGGCATGATATATTCTTTTTTTCCCTCGAGGTCGGCATTAAGGATGATAGGTTCTCCTTGGAGATAGTGACACTTCAGCTTCAGATGCACATGTGAGGCGACACCGTCTAACCTGGCTGCAAAAGGTCTTCCCAATATGCATTTGTAGACGCTACTGTAAGGGGCGATAAGGAATTATGAATTTCTCGTGAGGATGTCTTTCCCATCGCCTACAGAGACCATCAACTCCATATATCCCCAATGACGGGTGGTTGTTCTATTGAACGCCTGAAGGTTGGAGTCCTCATATGACCATAGGTTGCCTTTTTTTAGGCCAATCTTTTCCAACAACACCGAGTAAATGAGGTAGAAAGAGCTACCACCATTAATTAGAATTCAAGAGACGTCAAATGGTTCGTCCGTCGCGGTGATTATCGGAGGAAAGGTTTCGTTGGGGAGACCTTTGATCTTCTATGAGTCCTAAAATCCCAAGAATGGTCGATCAAGGACCTTCCCCGATGTGCTTGCATCCTTTCTGTGGATTGCCATCATCTCAGCGATATTAATTTTCCTAGTCCCCTTGGAAGGAAGATTTGTTCAATGCGTGCCTCTAGTGATGGCGGCGATGTACAAATTCTTTTCCTTGTTAGCCTCCTTGCCTTCGCCGCTAGTTCCCCTCTAAAAATCTATAACTTAAAAATACAATTGAGAAAGAAGAAACATGGAATTTATCCATATGTTATGAAAATTCTAACGAATAACGTGAGATTGCTTTAAAGAAAAGGTAACAAGTTGTGAGATGGTGCCAACATTTATCAAACACAACTTCAATAGATATAATAACTTCCATTAACTCAATATTAAGATAAAAGGAAATTTCAATATCGGAAGCATATAAGCCTAAAAAGTTAGCTTGATAGTCTCTGAAAACAACTCCAGGGGCTAAATGACAAGACTCCATTAGCTGCTCCATCTGAGTTGTATTTTATTTAAGATATTATAATAGGTTACTACAAATTCTCTTTAATTTTAGGAGTCTTAGAAGAATTAATCTTCACATCAAAAGTTGGAAGAATCACAAATTTTTTCATGTTAGAAATAACAAAAATATTTGTATAATCTCAAATGAGGGATGCGTAAGATATAATAAAATTAATAAAATATCTTAAATATCTTAAATTTATTTTATTGCTTTGGAATTGTTCCTGCAAAATTAAATACTATTAAATATATTAATAATGGCACTATGGATAACAAGTTTACACTGGTCATACCAAGATTTTCAGACTCCCAAACTAGAGATAATAGGGATATCAATGATATTCTACAACCACATCTAAAGTTGTCGAGTAAAAGGGCACATCAAAAAATATTTAAAGATGATTAAAGGCTAGTTCAACAAAAATCACATTTGCAAACAATGCAAGATCCTAAAACAAAAGTTCTCATTGATAGGTAACTTATTATGAATTAGTATCTAAATACTAATATAATAGACATTGAAATATTTTTGTGCCAAACCATTTTGGTCAAGGAAATATCTGACTAAGATGCCTTTAAAATTTATAGGCTTCTTTAAAATTATGTGTCATCTATACTATTAATCCAAAGCTTGTTAATATCATTTTGCAGACCAAGTTACAAAAATTAGGGATGATGAGCATAATAGAAAAGCAGGAATGTACCATTGATTATTGAGTATGAAATATCTTACCTTAGCATTGATGATCAGACTAGAATCGATAGAAAAAGCATTTTATAACCAATTATCAAACAAAAAATTAATTCAAATTTAATCACCAATATCCATTTGGTTATCTTTCTCATCTAAAATCTTGTTTTTAATTCCTTCCTAAATTAAGGTTAGAGAAATTATTAGTAATGATGAAGGGACATTCAACTGTAAGGGAAAAGATTCAAATGCGCGACATCTTTTAGCCATTAGAATACTAGCAAAAAAAACATCATTAGTAATAATAGTTGTTTCCGGTCAACCAAGCAACCTAAGTGTCTAACTAGTCAAGCCCAATAAGAAAGGCCCAGCCTAAAAAACTATCATTCAAGACTGGGGAATAAGTGGACCCTCATGGAAAGTCGCACACCAGAGTAAAAGCACAAGCTCATTTGAAGTCTTTGATGAAATTATTGTTAGGGTATCCCTGTCTCTTTAGGGAGTTTTGTTGCTTGTCCTTATGATTAATCTTTTAGAAATTGAGTCCCTCACAATAAGTTCTCTTGAAAATCTCCTAAAAATGGTTATTTTTCACGCATAAAATAGACATTTGACAAAAGTCGACACATGTTGATTTGAATCATGAAGTTTGTGACTCGAATCAAGAATGTCTGGCAAACATGATTCTATTCATGAAGTTTTTCATTTCTTAAAAGTTGGTTTGGAAAACATGATTCGAATAATGAGAATGTTTGATTTGAATCATAAGCAAGATTGTGAAATTAAAATTTCATATCGAGAAACATGATCTATATTGTGCATTGTCTTGATTCGAATAATGAACAAATTATTTGATTTTGGGATCGGTGCTGGAAACATTATTCAAACCATGATTAAGTGTGATTTGAATCACATGACTAAAATAATGGTTATAACAACTTAAAGAACTCAAGCAGTTTAGAATTGTTTCACAATCCCCTTAGATACCTCCAAAGTTTTTCCAAAATCCAAGATCTTCAAGGAATTTCTCGCTTCTATAATGACAATTGTTCCCTTTGTCTTTCGAACTACATTCTGAAGTTTTTTTAGAAAGAATGTTAGAGGTGTTATTTGTAATTTATGAAATCTAAGAGATCCATAACAGATCCAAAACACGACCCATTAATGAATGAATCTACAAAATGAAACAAACAAGCTTGATACTCAAGAACTTCCCAAAATAGAATCGAACCACAAGGACCGTCTCCGCCATCCGATTCTAGCCAGATAGGCTACATATCACTCATTTTTCAACTTTGATCGACTTTTCAAGTGCTCCCATTTACTCATCTACTGGCGTAAAAAAATGCAAGTATATAGAGGATAACATACAAAGTAAGTAATTGTTTTCAAAGATATAAAAATAATGAAGTAAATCGCGTTAATAAATGCGCAATTCTCTTAAATATACAATAACTTGTACCATCAAAAAATTCACAAAAATAAGCGCATGTTCATAATTAGTACATTATGCAAAACTATCACTTATACAACCTAAACAACTATCTACTCTAACTCATGAATCCTACTACTTTTGATTGATGCAAACATATGAGTTACCCCTCGCCCAAAGAACTTAAGAGTCTAGTAAAAGGGTATTAGTAAAACAATCAGAACTCCTCAGCGTCACTTCACCTTTCACGTACGACATTCTTACTAATATTTTCTCCAAATCTCTTTGGTTTTCTACCCCAATTATATCATGACACCATTCCCTCGATAACATGTCAATCAATTCATACAACGAATTGAATTTATTTATAATGGATTAATTCATAAACAAATACCAATAAACCATATGTGACTTATACTAAGAATTACATGTCCTAACAATTTATCTTATTCTTAACATGTTATTAAAATGCCCATTTTATTTTAAAAATATACATACCGATTAACATAAGGTAGATTATGGATGGGAGACTCAAATCCTATTCTATGACTAGCCACTTCCATTCAGACAACCACACGCATTCAAGCACCTAAACCCGCTTATGGTGACTAGCCCAATTTATGCCCATAGTTGGGATTTACCAAAAGTGTACTTTGTCACGGGTCATTCCTTATTCAGTCACAAATAAATTATTTCAGCCCACAAATTCTTAGGCACGAGGCCTAGGAAAAGACGAAGCGATTTAATTCTGGCATGTCACCATTATGAAGTTCTGCAAATTTTCTCCAGTGAAGTATCGGGTGAGTCCGTCAAACATCACATAGGGAGGGTCCCTCAAGAAAAGCATTGAGAGAGTCCATCATGCATCACCTAGGGTGAGTCCCCCAAACATCATTCATGGCAACATGCTCCTAACGATGCATTTGCCTCAACAAGCCAATTTTATAGAAGACCTTTGGTTCGCCAACACATGTAAAGACACGAGGCATGCGACAATATATTATGTAATCGTTGGTGTGTATCTAGCAGAAGGCAATCATAACCTTCATGATTTAGGTTTTCTACCTTTATAATAGGAAGCCCTTAACTCAATAGCACGCATGCTATTCCAAAGTCTTTGCTTCTAACATGTCAAATTGCATTTAATATTTTTCCAACTTCTATTTTCTTCAAAAATAGGTATACTCGTTTCCTCTCTTTCTTTAACCTTATTTTTTCTTCAAATGATGACTATTAGGAAGTTAGACGAGAGAAGTAATGCGATTAAGCCTTCCAAATTAGGTAACTCGTGAAATTATATGAACATTACATGAACAATGTGAAACGAGTTGGTTGAATGATTGACTATTGGCTCCTCAAATTAGGAATGTTTGGGAGTTCTGAGGGAACCTCCGACTCTAGTAGCGATAATGATTTTATTTCTTCATGTTCTTTTTTAGGAAATACAAATTTATCAAATTCAACAAAGCGCTCATGAGTGGATGAGACTTCGAGACACACTACATATGCCATTCTAGAGTCTTGCTCCAAAGTGAGCGGTCTAACATGGTCGCCCCAACAAATTCCCCCACACCTTTTTTTTTACATGTACCTACCAGCCGTTCATGACTTAGGGGTGCTCATACCCTTCACCCACTTTGAATCTGAGGTTTTTGCAACCATCAAAGTCATCCCCTCATAGATATTGTGGAATGATTGGGCCTTTATAAGGGCGCCAGAAATCATCTGCCAATGCTTAAAGGTTAACTTATCATTGGGACCTTCTTTTCGTTCTACGGTACTAAGGCAGGGCCCAAAATTGGTTGGGTGAACATAGGCACCATGTCACGAACAATCTTATTCACTCCTTACTCAAACCATTACAAAGATTAGAAATATAGGTTTGTAAGAGTGAGGGGCGTGATAGAGATTGTAAGGCCACCATCATGGAAGATGATGCCCACCGCTTTTCCTTAAACTAGACAGAGAGTCCCTTGACAATAACTGGTTATGATTTTGAGTTATTTTGAGAGAGAAACACATTGATTCATATCAGCGTGAAACATGAAGGACTAAAACTATCATCGTCTCTAGAGGATAAGTCCCCCCCGCAAAGTCGTTACCAACTCAAGGAATAATAGAAAATTAATAAATATGCTGCATAACGCATGAGTATTTTCATTAAAAAGACCCCAACGGACGACGTTGCAAGTAGACCTTTGGCAACATAACAACAAAGTTGTATGAAAAAGGAGACTCATGAGTTACAAAGAAGGGCTTAACCTATCTAAGCCTCGCTCGAAGGACCGACTATGTGGATTTAGTCTGAAAATAAATCGCCTCGGGCATTAAACCAGATATCCGTCCTAAGCGGCACATATTGTGGATGCCTAAAGACTCATTAAACACTTGGATTAAATCACTTCGCCCAATACGTCGTAACAAATCGCCCAATGTGGAACTCGAGGCCGACCTAACTTGGGTGAGAGATCACATGATTAGGCTTGAGCCTCCCTAACTTACTCCCATTATCCATGTGCTTGAGAAACATGGAAGATGACGTGTCCAAGCAGCGACTGGGCAAAAATCAGTCAAGGAGGGATAATTGTCTTCCCTAGATTCTAGGAAGAATAATCTCCCATATGCCATATTTTATGGTCATGGGCCGGGGAAAACCACTCTCTAACTCTAGCCTACGCCCAAGCCTTATAAACACCTCAACCTTAATACTGAAAGGGATCTCCAATATTTCCCATAAAAATTATACACAGAATCTTTCATAAACCTACATGAAATAACTCTAAACACACTCAAATATCCCGAACACCACAAACAGACAACGCTACACAACAAGGAATTGTCCTCATTGTTAGGGCTGTTCATGGTTCGGTTCTTTCACAAAACAGAATCGAACCGTATTGAACCGTTTCAATTTTTTTAGAACCGAACTGAACCAAAAGTTTTGGTTTGGCACAAAGGTTCGGAATTCCGAACCGTACCAAACCATTAGAAGACAACTTTTCCAAACCGAACCATTTACTAAAGAACCTAACCGTTATACTTAGTTTTGAATTTTTTTTAATAAAAAATCTATTTAAATTTATTTTTAACATTTTTTTATAAACTTTTTAAATATACTATTATACATAATTTTTAACTTAAATTTTTTTTAATCTACATTCATAATCAAAATCCAAATTAATTCAAAATTGCAAAACTCATTAAAAAAATTATAAATTAGTCAATTTTTACAATATTTAGGGTTGTTTGGATAAACAGCTTATAGCACAAGTGCTTATAAAAATTAGCACTTATGAATAAGTTTGTATAAGCCATTTTTATAGAAAAAATAAAATAAATTGACTATTATATAAAAAATAAGATAAATGTATTTAACACTAAAAATAGAAATAAAGAACACATTAACAGACATTATTACCAAGATAACATGAGAGCATAATCATTGCTGATTCTACCAAAATTAACATGCATAAAGACTATAAGATCAACTCAGTTATTTCATAAGGATCTGTTTAGATAACAGATTGGTATATTTGAACTTATTTATTGTCATAAGCACTAATGAGAATATTTCACGAGCTTGTGAAGAAGCCACTAACATTTTGATAAGCTATTTTCAACTCATTTCCATAAGCTCTCTATAATAGCTTATGAAGAAAACTTATTCATAACTTATACATAAGGAATAATATGAGAAACACTTACTTTATAAGCCCTTAATCAAGTTATTAATCTTCATTGGACAAAGTCAACAACTAATACATAAGTGACAAAGGAAAAAAAGTTATTATAAAAGTATAGTTCAGAAGCTTTGATGTTTGAAGTTATTAGATGTTAGAATTTTGAAACTAAAGTTTTAATAGTTCGGTTCAGAATTAAATTTAAAGTGGTTAATTGCTATCGTTTGATTCTAGAACCATTAATAAAATATAAGTTCGGTTCACTAACCATTAATAATGGTTCAGTTAATTTAACTCCAATTTAATTCAGTTCGGTTCGGTTCGGCGATTCTTTTGAACAACCCTACTCATTATCATTTTTTTTTAACAATCATATTTTTTAAATCAAATAAATAAAATAATTCCCATTAATCGATTTCTTGATCATGAAAATTGATTTTTATGACCACATAACACATTCCAACATACTGTAAGTCTGTAACTACTAACTACCAAATTCAAGCTCCGTAACTAAATCGGGCCACAACAACTGATTCGGCCCGCAAATAATATAACCTGAACAGAACCCGTTTCTTCTCTTCTCTGCATCAATGGCGAGTGCACCTTGCTTCTCCACCTTCCACGCTCATTCCGCTACGAGACGAAACTCTATCATTATAGTCTCTTCAAAAAGGAAAAACTATCTGCGACCTAAAATTCTCAAAATCCTAACCAAACCTTCTCTACCAATCCCTTCCCCCCTTCCACAACCACCGACACCCCAACCCATTCTATCTCCTACTCAAGAACACGAACTCACTGTTGATGTTCCTGCCGACGAATTTCACGACAAAGATGTCACCGCCGCTGTTGAAGAGACTGTTGAATCGGAAGAATTACGCGTGTCTGTGGATTCAGCCAAAGACAATGGTGTTTTTGCCAATGTATCTGGTAAGGATATCTTCAAGTACGGTGGTATGTATTTGATTGGGGCTTTTATGTTTCAAACGGTTATTTACTTTTGGAAATTGGAAAATCAGCGTTCTAAATTGAATGATTTTGAGGTAAGTGAAAAGGAAAAGAGGAATGGGAATATTGTGGAGGATCAAAATGTGGAAAAGAAGATAGAGGAAATTAGGTTAATGGCGAGAGAAGCTCGGAGAATTGAGTTAGAGAAAAAAGGGAAAGGGAAAGAGGAAGAGGATGAGGATGGGGATGGGGATTCTGAAATTGATGATGAAAGTGGTGCTTCAAGTGGGAAACTTGGTATTGAGAAAGAGGTTATTGAACGGTTACTGAAGCTGAAGAGTAAGATAAATAGTAACAAGGATAGTTTATCGGCACTGGGATTGAATGGTAGTGGAAATTCTGCTAAGGGTGGTGGTAGGAATGTGAATAAGGTGAAAGAGGGGGTTGTCTTTAAGAAAAAGTTTAAATTTAAAAGCCCTTCTACTAAGGATGTGAAAACTCCCAAGGGCTTTTCAGGGACGCAAGATCGTAGAGTATCGAGTGTAAAACCTCGAGATGATGGAAATCGGAGACAGACCGTTGATCATGCCGAAAAATTAAATGGAGATAAGCAACTGAATCAACGAGATGTGTCACATGAAAATGCTTCCGGTGTTCCATTGGAAGAAAGAGGAAAATCTGATGAAGACAAGTCCGGGGAAATTGTAAATGATGGAAAGAATGTGGAAGAAAAGATGGAAACACCAAATATGAAAACAAAAGATGGATTTAAGGCAGAGAGTATAGACAATGGTAATATGTTCTAGCATAATTTCTAAATGCCTTTTCATCTTTATTGTTATTTACGCATATAAATGTTGTTTCTTTTTGCACCATTGTTCAAATTTGGTTATATATCGAAGTTAGAGTAGTAAAAATTTATTTACATTTGGAGTTTCAACTTTCAATTGAAATAAGAAGAGCAATGAAATTTAGTGGATTTCGCATAAGAAGTAATCCATGAATATAGGATTGCTTGGAAGAAATTTAGCACAATTTGAGTTTTTTTTTTTTTTTTTTACATGTTTAGGTGGTTTCCCAAAGAATAATGTTGAGATGTCTTCCACTGAAGTAAGAGACTTGAGGACACAGAACTCCCAGGGTTCTGAAAAGGATAATGGGCACCGTATAAATGGCAGTTCAGGACGTGGATTTGCTATAAAAAATTCAGCCCCCAAACAAGCAAACACTAGGACTGATATGTGGTGGCTGAACCTTCGTTATGTTCTAGTATGTGCAAGTGAATTTTTGCTTACTTATTTTTCAGTAGCACAACCATAAAGTGACTTACTAACCAATAATACTACACCATTGTTTATCCTGTCTTAAAGCTGTGTGACCCTCTGAAATTTTCTAGTTGTATCAAGTATATAAGTTCAACAAAGTCAAATAGCTTAGGTTTGTTGGACCTTTTCTTGAAATACACTCGCGAATTCTTCTGGTTGCATTGAATTCATGGGAGATAGACATATGTTTGGTTAATTAATCCTGTGTCTCTATGTATATCCATTTGCATCTGACCATGAGTCACATCTCTTTGTGAAGGTAATTTTCATGAAAAGAGGCTCCAACGCAGAAGGTCCCAAAGGTCTCTATAGCTTAAACTATACCTCTAAGCAATGGGAGCAGGGTAATGATTCCTATACTGTTGCTTTCGAGGATCAAACTGATGCTAACAACTTCTGTTTTATACTGGAATCCTATTTTGAAGATTTGGACGACAATTTTAGTGCCAATGTAGTTCCCATGTCAATACAAGTAAGAATAAAAGTTTGCACATCAAATAAAAACATCTATGCACTGACGTATCAACTAAAATGTCTCACTGTTCTTATTGAGCCTTGCACATGTTAATTGAAATTGATAATTTTGTTTAGATATTTTTTAGTTAGCTGTTGTGTGTATAATTTTGTGTTTAAAGGGGGAAACGTTGTTTTGTAGGAACTGAATGAAGAAATAATATCACAAGGTGAGAAAGTAGTAGTTGTGAAAAAGAGGCAGCTTCAACTCTATGCTGGGCAACTACTTACTGATGTTGAGATAGCATTATGCTCAATAGTAGAACAAGATCAAAATGTACCATAATTGGTGACATCGAGATGAATGAAAATTTATCAATTTCCAGAAAGAATGTCCATAGTGAATAAACCGCCATCCAACCACAGTTATTGGACAATGAAAATACAGTGCATGACTTCCATCAAAATTGAAGGTTGGAGTTGATGGAACGGAATTGCTGAGCAGAGGTGAAGAGTGCTTGTCACTACTACTATTGACTGAACTTTGGTGGTAGGTTTCTCTTTGTAAGTTTTTCCTTGTTTTAAAAGTTACATGTTCCATGTAAGTTGCAACATGTCTTTCCAAGAGACATGTCCACGCCGGAGTCATTAGGTATAGACATGATCTTAATAGAAGTTCTAGAGGATTATTTGGAGTAGGTGATATGTGGGGGAAATTCACAATTTTTTGCACTCTATGCAATGGAAATTTTGAAAGTCAGTTCAAATTGCAATAATGCAAAAAGATTTCTTTTTCAGAATTTAGCACAAATTTCTGTAGCCAACGCACTTGTGTAAAACGACCTGGATAGCACAAATTTAGCACAAATTTCTATATCTGGATTCTTGCGGAAGCTTCCTATCTATCTTCACAAATGCAGCTACAAAATTTGCAAGGTTGACGCCCACTTGTTTTACAAATTGTTTGGAGACAACAGTTTTTCATAGTATTATAGCTTTTATCTACAACCTCCAGGCCCCAATATGCAAACAAGGGCATGGGACATCAAAGTGAAAATAAGTTGCATTATAATAAGCTTTCTAAAGCATGAGGTTTGAAAGGAACTTTTAAAAAGTTCAAATTGATTTTTTTTATCAAGAGAAAAATAAAACCAAGAAGGAAGGACTAAGCTATTCGTGCTGCCTATACACCTCAAAGGTATCTCCAAGCAAGATAATATCCCAATTGAGGAGGAGTGATTCACATCTTCAAACCAATCAGGACATTCGTGAAAGTCATTATGCTTAGTGTCAGCAATCAAATCCAAAGCTACCTGAGATAAGAGTTAGTTGATATATCTATATCCATGATCACAAGTCAATTTAGACCTCTTGAAATAGTTGACAATTTCGTCAAAAGATATGCTGCAATATTTGGAAAAACCATAAATCCACTTGAAATAGTTGACAATTTCGTCAAAAGATATGCTGCAATATTTGGAAAAACCATAAATCCAATTATCCGGAAAAATCATGAATCCAATTATCTCTAGTATTTCTCAAAAGGCCACCAAAATTGGCATGTCCAGGGTTATCAGAAGGACCATCCACATTGACTTTAATAAAACCTTCACGAGGATGCCAACAAACATTATGAATCACATAATGCGTATTTGTTGTATGAAGGGTTTTTGGATCATGGAGGAACAATAGAAGAAGGACCATCCACATTGATTTTAATAAAACCTTCATGTAATAAAACCTTCAGGAGGATGCCAACAAACATGACGAATCACATAATGCGTATTTGTTGTATGAAGAGCTTTTGGATCATGGAGGAATAATAGAAGAAGGCCATCCACATTGACTTTAATAAAACTTTCATGTAATAAAACCTTCATGAGGATGCCAACAAACATGACGAATCACATAATGCGTATTTGTTGTACGAAGGGTTTTTGGATCATGGAGGAATAATACGATAATATATTATTCCTTGAAGCCTAATTATCTTTTTTTACATTTTGGAAAATCTCTTCGTTTCTATTTGGCGAATCTCAAAACAAGTTACTATGAAGTAGTGTTTGCTTCAGTAGTAGCATGGTGTTTGAACCAACTGTGACAATACTGCATGTAAAAATCATTATGATAAGTGGGATAAAAATATCTCCAAATAGACATCGGACCACACTAGAATTATCACGAAGAGTATGCATATCATTTTCCACATCCATACCACATATATGACAAGAAGTATGTATGGTAAGATGAACTGAACCTCTGAAAGTGTTGTAGGGAAGACATCTATGTATCACTAGCCAACAAAAATTCCTTAAATTCTCAATAATTGGTAGTTGCCAAAATCAATATCAAGAAGTAATGGACGCAACATGTTGAGTTGAATTCTCATTCAATCCTTTGTACCCGCTACTAGATGAATATATGTGATTCGAATAACCGCTCCAAATGAGTTTATCATCAGTGCCATGAACAATAGTAAAGCTATGAATACAATCTAGGTAGAAAGAAGAGAGTTGAGCACATAATTTGTTAAAGATTTAATCCTTGTCATCTCTTAAGTGACATAGTTGAAGATTAGTGTCACTAATGTCAACATAAGCACGCCAAACAAATATATGGCCTCTCCCACCTCTTCAAATAAAACCCGACCCTAAAATTTTCATTACCTTCACAATAGCACGCCAAATGCATGAATCTTCAGGCTTATAATGAGTGTGCAGAATATGAGAGTCAGACAAGTATTTATTCTTCAACATCTAAACCCAAAGTTTTTTGTGGTTGGTACAAAATGTCCCATATGTGCTTTCCAAGAAGAGAGATATTTGAGTTTCTAGTTGTTTGAATACCTAAATCCCATTGAGATTTAGGCTTAGTTAAGCTCTCCCCCAATGACAAGAATTCCTCCCTTACACAAAGGAATGAACAACGACATCAATGTTATCACAAATGTTGGAAGAAAGCCAATGTTTTTGCGTTTGTAAGTTTATTATTTATCTTTCTATTGTAATTGTCATTAATTTCTCAAGGATAAGTGACTAGTTCTTGTATATTGGGCCTCTCTTAGATGAATTTGCATTAACTATGTGAACTTTGTAACCTTTATTGATTTTCTCTATATAAGAAATCTATTTTGATGATTATTTAATTTTATTTTGAGTTTAATGCTTTTTCCTGTCTATGAAATTAGGACAATTGATCTAAATGGCAAATGAACTAACCATAAAATTGCATATCAAAGTTAAATAGTGTTATGGGTTGTTATGATTACTAACAATATGGAATAATCAATTGTGACATTAGGTGTTTCACGTGGCATAAAACCTTCGTGGGTTGCGGTTATATTCTCTCAAGAGCGATTGGAGTTTGCAACAGACAAAGCAAGTGACTAGGCGATCAATTTGTTAAGTAATTGTGTTTTTGTAAAAAAAAAATTAAAAGATTCTTTATAGATCCAAACCTAGTTTGATCACATAAAAGGGAAAAACATTTAAAGAGTGGACTTAACCGTTTTTATCATTATATTTCTTCATCTTTAGTGTAGTTTATTAGTTTTATAGTTAGCACACAACTTAATCAATAACGCTTTGCGCACCCCATCACATTTACGATTCTCACATTTACAAGTACAATCACCCTAGTCTTGTCAAACTAATCACAATCCTCGTAGGAAAATTATACCCTATACCCTATAGTTATACATGTACCCCAACAATTTTGCAAATAATCCAACTTTACCCTTAATAATCTGAGCTTACTTTAGTCTAACCCAAATTGACCATCGTGGACCCTACTGATGCAAACCATTTTGGTTTTTTCACAAAGTAGAACGCCCATATGAACGAAATTCGGTTAATATTTTGAACATATCGGAAAATGTAAGATTTTATCATCCGGTTCACAAAACACACTAGATAACACAACCCTCGGATTTTCGGTTTTGAACATTTTGATAATCGGATAACCTTGTCACCTGTTTTTTGGAAAATGTAAGATTTTGTCATCTGGTTCACAAAGCACGTCGTCTTTCAGCTCTACGTCGCATTTGTCGTCGCCTTCTCTTCCGCGCATCACTAAAAAACAAATAGAAATCTATATAAGAAATCCTAAAAATTGTAAACTGAAGTACATGAAGGTGTTTTATCTGGTGTGTATCATGAAAACCGGAGAGCAAACTTATGCATTTTTCGGGTTGTGTTTTCTTCAGCGAAAACCCGAATTACTCGTTTGTTGGTTCTCCGGGTTGTTGGTGTTAAAACCGGCAATCCTCTGGCTTTGTTCTCTAGTTTGTAAAAATCTACTCCAAAACTCACCTTTTTTACTATTTATATAAGGATATTTTGGTCAAAATTTTAATTTTGTAGGGGTATGAGTATAAATGTTGGGATACAGGGTATAATTTTCTCCTCTTAGATTCAATAATTTTACTCACATTCTGTGATTTCTTGTTGGCACAACTATTACAATTAATTTTACATCAAACACATAAGAACACATTTGACTTTCTTATAGTTGTTGATATTAATACCATTACATTTGCAATTATTACAAAATCAGGTAGATTTTCATAATCAAGCTCATCAAAAAATGCATATCATGTTCTTTCTACTAGGACATTATATCTATTTTGTTTTGAGAGATCTATGACCACCAACACACATACACATAAAATAAATGACCGATCAAACATTGGTTTGTCTATTGCAACATTAATACAAATAGGTTGGCAACTACAAATAGGATTTTTGAAAGCTAACATCTATGTGAAATACCATAAAAACAAATAAAAATACGTACTAAGGATTATTGAAGCAAGCTATGGTTTAAGTCATTACTTCAAACCAAAGTATTTAAGAAATCTAGGACCAATATACTATGATCTAATTGATATAAGACTTTGCACATCTTCTAGAAAACTAAAAGACAATTCATAAAGCCCTTTCCCAGGAAAGTAATTTCCCATTTTCCTAGTGATTTCCGAGGTATCAACAACTTATAATGCAAGGCTTCTATTTATAATGGGACTGCACCCTTTGGCCAAATACTTCTTCTTTGCAGATTATGCTTGCATGTTTCTAATCATGAAACCCCTCATTTGGGATTGTAATAGTTATTCAACCATCCCTTACATAACTTTGTGGGAAATGACTTAACAAAATATCAAAAATGTTGTTTATAGCCTAAACTAAGGTTTTATATATGATGAGACAATGGTTTATGGATACCTAGATGTGATGGTCAATGCTGTGAGTTAAGATAAATCCAATGGATTTCGATGGATTACATGAAGAAAATGATGACGATCAAATAAGAAAATGATAAAGTTTGCTTCAGGTTGATGAAATAGTTTTGGAGAAATCTATTTTTATCGCTAGAGGCCATTTTTTCTGATGATTTCGATTCAACCCTCCTCCTCCCGAATTAGTTCGATCTAAATTATATTTTTAATAGGTGTATTAATTATGAAGTAAAACATTGAATCTTCAAATGAATTCAATTATAATTAAATGTTCAATGATTTGTAATGATTATTTATATTCGGATTTTAGTATTTTGCACTGGATCTTAGGTATTTGCAATATTGTTGATCTGATTGCATAATTACTTATAACACATTTTTAAAATCACGCATATCTGCAAAACTAGTGAAACTCTATTCACATGCTCTATATTTTGTAAGGCACATTGTGTATGTCAACAACAAAACATATAGTCTTAGTTAAAAAAATGCAATCACATTATTTATTTAAAAAAATATATAATTACATTATTTAATTAAATCCAACTCCTTGATTCCTCTATTTATTTTATAAAATTTAGATTATGATCTTATCGAACCAAAGGATTTTAACATTGATGAATTATGATGGTCGTATATGAACTCAACTCATAGCGATAGGGGTGTATTTGTAAACACTTTGACAATCAAGTTAATAAACGCCTAAAATGTGAGGCTTAAGGTTTTGAACAACGTGTACATGAGCCAAAACATTTAGTTATACTTTATAACAATGATTTAGGGTTTATAGGCCCTATGGTGTTCTCTGGTACAATTCTCTATGATGAAAAATGTCAGAAGATATTTCAATCTCTTTCATGAGACGATCCTTAGATTCTCAACTTCTCTACTATTGGATCTTTAGGCTTTCGATATTACCAAATGAGTTGGGAATATGCTAAAAGGTGGATATCCCCTTTATTATTATTTTTCATTTGCGTGAAGATATGTCAGAATTTCCAAATAGGCGCAAAGATGTTGGAATGCTTGGATATAGGCTCAAAAGTTAGGAAGAAGCTGAATGGGCATTAGGGAAAAGTGCTTCAAGATTTTTTGCTCAAAGTTCACAAAGTGGAGACGGAACCCCATCTCTCAAAAAATGATAACGTAAATGGGAAAAAGAGAAATTTGAGTATCGACTACAAATATGCTCCCAATTAATGGGATGTCTACAATCAAATCTTTGGTGTTCCCAGTCAGTTAAAAGTAAATGCAATGTGTCCCCAGGTACTCCATGTCCACTTAAAGATTGTGAGATTTAATAGTCTTGACCATCTTTAACCTGTCCATACAAAGAGAATACACGAGTTCAAGGAAGAGCCCTGCCGCCACCCACCCTTCTCCCCCGAGTGAAAGGGTAGAAAATGTTACCCCCATGAATGAAAATTTCAAAACACTATAAAAGTAGGACATTCATTGAGTTTGACATATCTAAACACTACGCCCTTAATCATATGAAACCCTCAAATCACAGGCGGAGGGGAGGGTAGAGGATGGAGCACGGGTGGAAACAACCAACAATCGTTCAAGTTCACTAATTTAAAATGACATAAAGCTATTGACAACTATCGTCTACCGCATTGTGTAAAGGGTAAAGAAACACCATAATGGCAAAAGGCAACCAATGACCATCATATGATGTGGTGGAAAACAAAGTCAATGACAACAATGATAAAACTCTATATAAAATAAAGCAAAGAACACAAAGACATACATAGAAGGATACTAACTACCAAAATAGACACACTAAAGGAAATACGTAATTATCACCAAATAAAGAGTTGAAGTATCAATAAAACTTAACAACCACGAGCTTACAATAAGATGGAAATCTAAAGGATTAGGAATATGGAAAAAAAGAATAGTAGATGGAACACTCCCCTTTTATACACGTTTTTAATTGATTTGAGGATATCAAAAGCGTAAGATCTAGTGGTTGGGAAGCCAAGGATCCCGAGAAAATCTCATTTTCCACAAATGATTTGATCACGCCTTAATTTATGTAAGAAAACAAATGCACGCCACACCCTAATTAACTTAGGCCCAAGGCTAGGGACCCCGTGTCAAAAAAGAAATATAAAGTCATTTCTAGTTAGGGAAGGGTTATAATTTGGCGATGTTGGGATAAACCAAAATAAATGGTGAAATCTAAGAAATGTTTGTCGTCAGTCTATGAACTGCAACTTCTGGAGGTGTAATGTGTACTTGCAAACATTTAGACGATCAAGTCAGTAGAGATCGAAAGTGTGAAATTTAGGATTTCGAACAATACGTCCTTGAGTTTAAATCGTTAATTACACCTTATAATAAGGGTTTAGGATATAAATATCCTAGAACATTCCTTAACATGTTTTATAATATCCTTCGATAAATACATCATTTGGACGTGTCCATTTCTTAATATATGTGTTTACTTAAGACTTTAGCGAGCTTGCGTAGTTCAAAACATATTAAATACCATGTTAAGTTGATTTTAATTTATATCTAATTAATAATATATGTATTTTAACATGACAAGACATAGATCAATATTAGTTAAATTAAAGTAGTTATTTACTGAGAAAATGACTTAAATCATTTAATTAACTTATGCGATTAACCCAAGAACACTTGGTTGAAATGGTAAGAGTCTATTCCTTATTAACTAGAGATTCTGGATTCAAACCTATTCATATAAGCATGTAGTAGTGTTAAATCTCTAGAAAGAGAAGTTGCGTGCAAATGATACCCAATTTATATATAAATATAAATCTCTTGAGGGAGAGCTTTGCCACCTATTGTGGTCCTCCTCGCCAAATTGCGTGCAGATGAATTATTTCAATGACATAACAAATTAATTTTTTATTTGATAACGATGTCAAACTATTTTACAATATAAGTGCATATCAATTTAATTTTTTATTTGATAACGATGTCAAACTATTTTACAATATAAGTGCATATCAATTTAATTTTTTTTATACAATTTTGTATTTTTGTATGCTTGATGAATTTCATTCTATATAAATTTTAATATACTATTTTATGTTATATTAAATATATTATTTTTTTTCGCACTTTAATAAAATAATTATTAATTAAATAATTTATAACATGTAAATTTAAATATCCAAAAATCAATTTAAAGTAAATCATATTATATTATATTGTTTGTACTGTTTTTTTAATTAACATGTAAATTTGAAGTAGATTACATATTATTAATTAAAAAATTTATAACATGTAAATTTAAATATCCAAAAATCAATTTAAAATATATTATATTATATTATATTATATTATATTATATTATATTATATTATATTGTTTGGATTGTTTTTTTAATTAACATATAAATTTGAAGTAAATTACATATTATTAATTAAAAAATTTATAACATGTAAATTTAAATATCCAAAAATCAAGTTAAAATAAATCATATTATATTATATTGTTTGTATTGTTTTTTAATTAACATTTAAATTTGAAGTAAATTACATATATTTAGTTTTATCATTAAATAAAATAAAATAAAATTTTAGCTCAAAATCAATCCAAACTATGCTGCATATGGATTTAATTGATATACTAATGAAAAAATCATTTCATGCAATAGAAATTTCTAATTTTAAATCTATTAATATTGGCTGTAGTCAGCAATTCCCCACCCACAGACAAGGTAGGATTGAAACGCCGCGTTTATAACTTTCCTATGCACGGCCAACGTCAGTGTGAATAAAAGTAGTTCATTTCGATCTTGTTATCGTTATGATTGAATGATTGATTGATAGAATGAAAACTACACTGTGCCTCATTTGATCTTCTACGCTACCCTACGCCACACTGCATTCTTTAACCGTCGATCATGGAAGACCCTCAATATCCAAACAACCCTCCCCCACCCTATCAACACCAACGCGCTTCCGTTCCCACTCCACCGTCGCATCAGTCCGACAACGATCACACCACCGCAGAGTTACGCGCTCTCGATTGCAACCTCGCTTCCCTCTGCGAACATGTCCAAATTGAAGGTTTCAATTCCGGCTCCTTCTCCGATATCGTCGTTAATGCTATGGGCTCCGCTTATCACCTCCATCGCCTCATCCTCTCTCGTAGTTCATATTTCAGGTTATTACCATCATTCCTCGTTATCGTCAAATCGTGAATTTCCTCGTGTAGAAATTTATTTCCATTTTCCAACTAAAATATTGGAATTCCGTTAAATTCATCTGAATAACTTAATCGGTATATGTATCTTCATGATAGAGAATTGAAACTAGGTTAGGGATGACTGATAGGTTTTTGTACCAGTAACTTTTAGGCTCCATATTAGAGCTTTTGTGCTTTGGTTAGGTTTTCTAATTTAGATTAGGAAACAAGGCTATGTTATGATATGAGGAGCAACTGTATGAATTATGGATTTACTAATCAATCTTGAAGGGAGTTAAAAATACATGCTGATGTGATTCAGGAATATGCTTCATGGTCCATGGAAGGAAGCTAGTGCTCCTATAGTGACCTTACATATTGATGATAAGAATGTTAATGAAGAGGCAATTTCAATTGCTTTGGCGTATCTTTATGGAAGCCACCCTAAACTTAATGACGATAATGCCTTTCGTGTCCTTGCTGCTGCTTCCTTTCTTGACCTTCAGGTATGCTGTTGTTTACATTAATGACTTGAAGCACCCGAAATATTGAAATAGTTTTAAACTTTGAGAAGGCGTAATTGTTTATATGTTTTATTCTTTTAGCATGGTTTTTAGATTTTATAGTTGTACTTGTAGTTTGATTTTCAGATTTTATAATGTTTTTTATTTGGTGTATCAATACAACTCTGTAGGATTTATGTGCTATATGTACAGATTTCATTATATCTGAGCTGTGGACTTCAAACTTCTTGGCTTATCAGGTTCATAAACTTAGATGCTCGTATTGTATAGCCTCATTTATGAAATTTAAATCATACTGTATAAATATTTTGGTCAGTTATTGGTGGTGTGTTATTGCATGCTAGGTGTTTGCTGAGAACCAAGATTACGGCATCCATGGGGAGCGTGTTAGAACTGCTTGTTGGGGATACCTTTGTCAAAGTGGCGGCATAGAATTGAGAGAGGTAAAGAAGAAAATAAAACGCATGCTTGCATATGGTGGTTTTGGTTCTTGGTTATGTGCTTCTTATGAGAAAAACAAAGTGCATGCATGCGTATGGTGGTTTGGTTCTTGATTATGTTTTTCTTATGAGTACAAAGATTATGTTTGATTAAGCAACATTTGTTGCAGGTGCTTCCTAAACTTTCATCTAATACATTACATGCATTACTAACCTCTAATGACCTGTGGGTACCCTGTGAAGAGAAGCGGTGAGTGGCTCATAAACCTTATTTGAATTTTGTGGTTAACATATTGAATTTTTCCATGCATAATATTCTAATTATTCATGTAAAGGTTTGAATTGGCTTTGCACACATTCCTGGCAAAAAGTGCTCACTACAAGGTTGAACATCCTGCACATGGAGTTCCTGGTTCTGAGTCGGCAACTGGCATTCATTCTGATAACACCAAGGGAAAAGGTATAGCTGATAGCTGTACTAACGAGAGGTTGGAAACTGACTTGGGGAAATTGAGTCTTAAAAGTGATCTAAAGGACCCTAACATATCTAATCTTTTCGCCGAGCTTGCAGACTCAGTAGTAGACTTCAACAATGACATTTCTGATTCCAATCGAGTTCAACTTGCTTCATATGTCAGTTCATCAAACACAAACCCTAGATATTCGTGTGACACGGAAGGACCTTCATTGGGTAATTCATTGTCTGACACAGATGGGCCTCTTGGTGCTGGAGTAACTACTGGAGTGGGTATTGAAGGGCCTTCTGAGGAAGGGTCTTGCTACCTTTCGGATAACAGCAATAGGTTGGTGAGGGATCAATCAAGACACTGTTTTTCAACTAGTTCTTGTAATGGGCTCACATCCAGTGAGTGGGGAAGGTATGGAGCACCTTTGCTCTCATGGGGTGGCCATGTTGGCAGAAGACAGGTCAAAGCTCATTCCAGAGGAAACTATGGAGATGAAGATAATGTATTTCTTAATATATTTGAAGGGGGCTCACTTTTATATTGCAGTATGTCTTTTGATGCACTTTTAAATGTCAGAAAGCAGCTTGAAGAGATAGGATTCCCTTGCAAAGCTGTAAATGATGGTTTGTGGCTGCAGGTTGGACTGAGATTAATTTGACTTTTGAAGTTAGTTTTATATTTGGCATCTTAAAAAAAGCTTATAAATTTAAAGTTGCAATCTTTAGTTTTTCTCCAATGACATGTTGTGTTTTTCATCATTCCGCTATAACAGACCAAGTTTGCCTAAACTGTCAGTATCCTCCTCAAAAAAGCATATATTCTTGAAAAATATTTGAATGCCACAATTTCTATTTCTGCATAGCAATATTTGATATGGGTCATAAATACTCGTTATCTAAATTATTATTCACTGGACAAAAATGATTGGTTGTAAATTGTTATTGACATTATTGCTTTGCTGTTTTAAATTTTTTATTTTTTTTGCCCTTCAGATGCTTCTTAGTCAGAGGGTACAAGAGATTGCTGCCGATACATGCAGAGTTTGTTCCCTTATGACTATGTCTTGTACTTGCCACAAGCAGTTTGCATTTGTACATGGATCTACTACTACTGGATCTTACATGCAAGAACATAATCATAGCAATATCCCTGGGGGTGGAGGAAATATATATGTCGCTGAATCTTCTACAGGCGAAAGAAATGGCTCCTTTAGACCTGTACGAGTACATGTTAGAGGTGCTAATGACGGGCTTGCAGGTATTGGCCGTGGGACTACATTTGTTCCTGCAGCGGCTTCACCTCCTACACGATTTGTCTTTTCTCGTGTACCATTTGGCATTGGCAACAGAAACTACCCTCAATCTGCTGCCAATGACGATTCTGACACACGTGCTGATCACAATGGAGACTTGTCTGGAGATGGATTGACAGCTTTAGTTGGGCTAAGCCAGGGAGGGAATTATGGAACAAATGTACATACAGAGCTAATACAAAGGGGGCACGAAATTGGCTTGCAAAGTACTGCTGGAGGTGCAAGTAGTGGTGGCATTCCAGTACAAATGTTAGAGACACCAGAACATACCATTGGTGTAGAATGGGAAAATGACAACAGTTCTTCTATATCATTGGATTTGAAAACACCTTTAAGCCATTTCCCCCCTTTTCGCTTTGGGTAGGTCAACCACTTTGCAACTATTATTAACTGTTAAAATGGTATATATCGATAGTTTAGCTGTCTTGTGGGCTGGTTTTATGCCCCAGCTCACACATTCACCACACTAGAAGCTTGTGGTGGGTCAAATAGGTTTGGTAATCCTCCTTAGTTATCATGTTACTGGTATTCACAATATCAGGATCTTTAATATTCAGACTTCTTTTCATTCTATTTCTATTTTTCATTTAGAAGGCTGTCTGCCGACATTTACATTCCCGTTGACTTGTAGATTCTATTTGGCAGAATTTAAACCTCATGCATAAAAATCACGTCAACATATTTTTTGTGAACCATTCTTTCTTCATTCTTGTTCCCCTTTAGTTGTGTTCTTTGTATCTGTATGAATCTTCTCTCCTCTTGTAGTTCAATCATCTACTTTGATGAGAGCTTATACACTCTCTCTTGGAAGGTGTTCTTGACATCTTGACATATATGTTCCTTTTAAATTGGATTTGCCGTGTCTAATATGTATGACCAATGCTATTTCTTGACTGCATGGAAAACATGCCTTACATGTTAGGTTGATTGGTCTTGCAATTTCTGTTTCAGTTGTTTAACCAGTTCACATATATACATCTGTTTTGCATTTATGGCTTCTGTTTATGTTTCTTTTTAAGGTTCCCAAACTTTTTGTGGGTACTAAGCTTCATCAGTTTATTTAAATATTCTGGAATCTTCTGGTAATTTTTGTAGTGTAAGTTTTGAAGAAGTGCACAGGCTTAGCGATGGCCAGGTCAAGCATTCACCAGAAGTTTTCTATGCCGGTTCTTTATGGAAGGTAACATGGACATCAATTAATGATTATATTCATCTAGGATGATATTGACTATCTTGGTTTGAAAAGATTTTATTTGTTTGAATCTTCAGGTCAGTATTCAGGCTTTTAATGATGAAGATCCCCAAGGACGCCGCACCCTAGGTAATGTTTTAATACATCAAAATTCTCATCTTCTGGATATGAATTAATATCAGTAGTAGTAAATAGAAAAAATCTTGTCTATCTGGGTGCTTATTTTCAATGCTAATGCAGGGTTGTTTCTTCACCGTCGGAAGGCAGAGATAACTGATTTATACAGGAAGGTTAGCAGAACTGCTTTTCATTTACTTAAATAATTTGGGCGTAAGATAGTTTGGATTATATTTATGCTTTAAGTTTGAAATAATTTATTTTAGTCTTAGTAAAACAGTAGCAGCCTAACTACCACACAAGGGGCCTTTTTTTCCCTAAAAATAAATAATAATTTATTCAAACTTATATACTTGCGAGCTGGTTGGTGGTTGCTAATGCTTTCAATGTAAATATTAAATTAGATGTTAGACCTTACATCATATTATTATCAGGCACATATGTATGTTGACTCACGTGAAAAGGTGACCGCCCGGTATCAGGTAATAATTTAATGACTACTGCTTCTGTAATTTAAATGTTTGATGATATTCTATTATTTCCATTAATGATTCTGGGTTTTTTCTGTCTTGCACATTCAGTTGACTTGCCCATCCAAGAGGGAAATGTTGGTTTTTGGAAGCTTTAAACAAACAGGCACTCTTCTACCTAAAGCTCCAAAAGGATGGGGTTGGCGAACTGCTTTGCTATTTGATGAGCTTGCTGATCTTCTCCAAAATGGGGCCCTAAGGGTTATTGCTGTGGTGCAGCTTGTTTGAATTAAACAGGTAAAATATCAAGTTCGTTTCATACCATAGTTGAAAATATTAATGTTAGCAAAAAACTTACTGCCATACTATTTATTATTGATTAAAATTCATGTACAGCCATCAAAACATAAGACCTACTCCTTACAATAACTAGACCAGATAAACAAAATAAAATGTGTTGTTTTTTTAATTTATTTATAAATTACAAGGAATAAATATTTTTTGTTAGTATTTAGAAATCACTATCATTTTGCCCAATTTTGTAGGAGATGAACGATGGTTAAGGCCTTCATTGTACAGTATTAAGAATTGTGAAGCTGCATACATTATTTTATGAACTGTATGTGATTAGTATACTATACACGGTGTAGACCATTTTGCTTTGCTACCCCTTCCATTTAATACCTTTAAGATCTGATGTACAAATATTAGAATTCTTTTAATATATTTTCAGACTAAACTGTGACCTGGTGATGGATGATGTATGGAATAAAAATATTAGTAGATTCTAAAATTGTATTTAATAGTAATTCTGTAGTGTTGATTTGGAACGGATTTGTTTTTATCTCATATCCTTCAAAAATAGGTTATCTGGATCCGAAGTGAACGAACAGTTTCTCGTATTGTTTTGTTTTTTGTTTTGTTTTTTTTTCCGGTTGGCTTGTTGTTTTGGCACTTTTTTCACAGGGGAAACCTCCAGTTACACCTCAACACAATGGTGTGTCTGAAAGTAGAATTGAACCTTATTAAATATAGTTAGATCTATGATGGGGTTCACTAATCTTCAACAAATGTATGGGGGTGTGCTTTGGAAGCTGCAACTTATCTTCTAAATAAAGTATCTTTAAAATCAGTCTCTACAACTCCATATGAAATATGGAAAGGACGGGAGCCAGATCTAAAACATATTATTTGGGATTGTCCAGCTTATGTCAAGAAATTACAAACAGATAAACTTGATGCTAGGTCCAGTAAGTGTAGGTTCATTGGATATCCAAAAGAAACAATGGGATATTTACTTCTACAAGTCATGATAAAGAAATAGAACTTGATGAAGATCAAGAAAAATGGTGAAACACCTAAGATTCGTGAAAATGAGAATGAAGTTGAACGTCCTTTCTTTGATGCGGTAAAGTTAACACAAAGGTTATCAACTTCAACACATTTAACTCAAGAATCAATTATAGCTCAAGAACAGGTTGATGAATCCACCATAGAAAATGTTCAAAACCTTTTAATCCAATCCAATTGAAGAGCCTTTCAGAAAATCTAGTCGAGTCCATGGTGCACCTGATTGAACTTGATGGTGCATGATGACAATTCGAATGAAGATTATCATAATGATGATGATCCTAAGAACTATAAAGATGATATGAATAGTTTGGAACGTGATACTCCATACGTTTTAAAATGAGTGTCGTTTAAAGTTTTTGTACACGGATTAAGAAATACAAAAATGTTGTCATAGGACGTAACACTTTTACTAAATAAACCATATTAATGTATTGGAAATAGTGTACATACTGATAATTAGATGACAAATATCGGTTATTAGAAGTACAAAGAAAAGAGGGGTTGAGCCCATACGCGTGGCCGGGCTGAGCCATGGAACCGCCCCTGCCATGAAAGACTTAGGAGATGCAGGCTATATCTTAGAAATAAAGATTTATAGAGATAAATCTAAAAGATTGCTTGGACTCATGTAAAAAAGGTATAACATGAAAAGTTTCAAACGAAACTATTGGCATGTAGGATTTAGAGTTACTCTCATTAAGGAGAATTGTCTTAAGGAGAGAGAGAGAGAGAATTGTCTTAAGGAGAGAGAGAGAGCATTTATCAAAAGTATCATAGGCCTCTTTACAAAAAGTTCCATATTATTAATGAATGAATTTTACAAAATGAGCATTAATTAATTTATATATTTATACAAATAAAAGTTTAAAATATTTTTTTTGGAATAAAAGCATTAATCTTATTTATCACCACTCAGTTACACATAATGATCCAAAGAATCCAAGAAGCCATTATAAAAGAAACTTAAGAGATACTAAGAGCATGCATATCAGGGTGACTTTTCAAATTTTAAGCCATTTGTGTCAGTAAATAATAATATTTTATTGTAAATTGAGTAGTTTGAATATACCACAGGGGCTGCAGTAAACCACCGTTGGCTGTTGAATTTTGAACTTTTAACCGATGCTTTTCAAACTTTTGAACTATATTGTGTGATTAGTGGGACCCAATTTTGAATTTTAGATGAGTGTGAAAAAATATATTATATTAAGTAGGGTCTATTTATGCTACTCAATTGAGTGGTATGGATGTGGATGCTCTAAGTTGTCCAACATTACCATGTTGACCCAATTTTCTAACCAATGTACATCTAACCACAATGCTATGCTTAATTTTATCAATCATCCTTGGGTTTATATTCTTGTTGGAGAAAGCTTTGTCATTCCTTCTCTTCCATGTTTTATATAGTGTTTAAGCAATAACAATCTTCATCATTTGCTTTTTCCAAGTGTTGTGTTGAGTAACTCAGATCAAACCATTCAACCTCTTTGCTCCATTGCTCAAGATTGTGAGGCATACCAACCAATCAAGAATGGTCGTCCAAATCCAACTAATCCACTTGCAAAGAAAGAACAGATGTTCAACCGACTCAACCTGGTCACAAAAATACCATGTAGACTCCTGGATAAAACCAAATTTAGTTTATCATTCGTAGGCAGTCTCTCATTCAAAGTCATCCACAGTACGAATTTAGCTCTTGGTTTTGCTTGGTTATCATATAAGATTTTCCTCCATCTAACTGTCAGTTTGTCCCCCCGATTTTCTTTGTATATAACTGCAGTCTTATACTTACAATTCATCTCAACAGTGTTCCAAATAAGCAGTGCCACAAATCATATCTCTGTATTTGATTATCTTTTTCATCACCCAAGAACAATTATGAGTGTCGCTCCATTGCATAACATCCTGACCCTTTAGATAATATGTGCTCAGTCACCGAATCTACATTTTATCCTTCTTCGCCTAACTTCCCAATTGTAGCAATATTCCACTCTCTAAGGCTATGGTGAAGGGAGGGGAGACTTTGAAAAAGTAGAAGGAGGAGGTGGAAAGAATTGAATGATTTTGGTTGGCAGGTTTTTAGAGACTTTGCTTTTATTCAAAACAACAAAAAACCCTTAATATGAGTAACTCAATTTATATTGAAGAGAGCTTTTGAGAATTTTGGAGAACTTACATGAATTTTCAAAATATCTTTTATATTGTTATAGTATTCGAAAAATTAAAAATATAATAATGCTACTTTTATCATTTTATATAAAATTATTTTTCAAAAATGTTAAATTATTTTTTATATTTTTTTAAAATTTTGTTTTCAGAAACCTTCCCTTCTAAACTCCTAGACATAGCCTAAAAGAAATCACATTAAAAACACCCCACACACATTTTTAGGGTCACAGATGTGATCGCATGCAATAGGGAATTCCCTCCTGATTGTTTCAGACCCACACCACATGTAGCTTCATCTCATGAGTCACTTTATGGAGCAGGGAAAAATTTGAAGCTAATAATAATTTTTCTGCTACACAAGGTTGTGGAGAACTTGTTGAATTCCATTTTAAAATAAATATCATTTAATAAAATAAATAAATATTATTTAAAAAAAACTTTGGTGTCACTTTTATTAGTAAAAAAAAGTAAGTTTTTTATAGAATAGTCACATTTTCAAAAGGCCCCAAAAAATCATATTCGTAGAAAAACATAAGCTTTTAAAAAGAAATGTCATTTTTTAATATAAAATAATGGTTTTTATTTTTTATTTTAAATGGGTGATATTGTCATTCAAGTCATATTATCATTATACTTTAAGCTAATGTATCAGAATTATAAATATACTTATTTTTAAGAGAAAAATGATGGTGTACAGTCTAAATTATTTTTTTAGACTATTGTAAATTTTAAAACATTTTAAAACACTTATATGATTTAACATTTTGAAATTGAGTCCACTACCATTAAACTCAATTTGTAATGTATTGTACAACGAAACCAAAAGCCGCAATCACATATCAGTAGTACACAAGCCCTTGAAAGTGGAACTGAGCTTGCTCTGAAGTTAATCGACGTTACACTGTTACTCAACACAACACAACCAATATCTTCGGCAGCAGCAACGGAACTCGTTTGAATTTCAACGCGGGAACGCAAATTCATTTCTCTCATTTCTCTCATTTCTCAACCCCCCTTTCTTTTTCTTCCAAGATCCAAGTTCCCACTTCCTCAAAAACGCTATGGTGTTCTTCATCTTCCTCTAGGGTTTTCTTTTCTCAAATTTCCCAATTCTTTCCATTAATGGACTCCGCGTTTTCAATAACACCTCAATGGCTATCATAACAACCATCACCGGCAAACGCCCCCACCGGTGGCTTAATCACAACCGTTCATCTCCGAATTCTTCAGAATTCAAAAGACAGAAAGTATCAACCATGTCTCACAACAAGCCACCACCATTACCCACCGCCACAACCAATCCCACTGTTTCCAGAATTTCTCGTTACCCTGAAACCAAACCACCTCTGCTTAGAGAAGTTCACGCGCCCTGCAGCAGACCGCGCAAATTCGATTTATCAAACAATCCCAAACTAGAATCGTCGAACTTGGTGGTTAGTGGTATCAGCCACTCCTTATTTGAAAATTACCACCGTGCGAAATGTTCTGCAATGGCCACCATTCCGTTGCAGATAAAGGGAAAAGAAAAGGATAATCATAAGGAAGTTGTTTCGGAAGATTCAAATGTTGAAGATGTACTGCCTGTCGAGAATGATTTGGTTTGTTTGGATACTGAGGCGGTGAACGGTGGCGTTCAGAAACAGTCAACTTCATCTGTGGTTTCTGAGTTGAGTAATGATAAATTGAATGTGGTTGATGATGCTGCGAAGATTTTGGATACTTTGTCTTTAGAGCCGGAGAAGGATGTTTCGAGTGTTCGTGCTTACAAGAAGTTGCTTCAGGCGGTTGATAAGCGAACAGATACGATTGGTAGGTTGAAATTTGAAATTCAGCTAAATGAGAAGCGCAGATCCGCATTTGATTTGTTGCGTCCAAAGAAAGGACTAGTAGAGGTAAAAACTTATTAAATTGTCAGCACGCGTAGAGAATATATATGTATTGATAAATATATGTTTGTGTATATGTATCTGTCTATGCAAATGAAATGCCACTGTTATTAAGGCATAAGAAGCATTCCAAATATGTCTGTAATTGACAAAGTCTTACTATGGCCCTCAGGAAGTGCCACTGGAACCTTTTGTTCCTCTTACAAAAGAGGAAAAAGCTGAGGTTGCACGAGCCTTTTCTGCCAATAGGTATGCTTTGAAAGTTTGGCTATGTGCTATTTGTGAAAGTTTAGGTTGTAATATATATCTGATTGAAGGATTGTTTCTATAGGAAGAAGATCTTGGTTGCTCATGAGAATTCCAATATTGAAATATCGGGCGAAAAGTTTCAGTGTCTTAGGCCAAGTGGATGGTTAAACGATGAGGTGATGTGCTGATCTTGTTTGCTTATTGTCTGCTAACATTTGTTGAATTTCCGTGGAAGAAAAGAGTTTGGTATTTAATTATACAATGATTTGAATTTGTTGCACCATGAAATTCAGTTATCTTGTGCCTTACCTTTGCAGGTGATCAATTTGTACCTTGAGTTATTGAAAGAGAGGGAGAGAAGAGAGCCACAGAAGTTTCTGAATTGTCATTTTTTCAATACCTTTTTCTATAAGAAGGTAGTGTCTTCTTGTTACCCTTATACACTGGGTAGTGCTTGCACAGACATGCAGATTTCGACCACGATTTCTTAAGCTTTTGAGGCATGTTTTGTAAATCTTTTTTCAGCTTTCAGGGAAAGTAACACTGTTAATAAATATTTTTGTAAAAAAATGCCTTCAAATGTTTTGCATTGAAGATTGAAAATATTTCCTTTAAAAATACTACTTGTCATGATTAACAAATCCACATTCTGTAGCTAATTCTTTAAGAATTGGGAGCCTGTTACTACATGTGAAGCTTTTGCTTCTGTTGACTTTTGTTTTGAACATGATATATTCTTATACAGTTAATTGACTGATACTCTCGAATTACCTATATATACAATTACTTGGAAGGGAGATTTTGCTCATTGCTTCTTGAAGTTCACACTAATCATTAATTATACATAGTAACCAATAACAGGAAGCAAAGTCCTTTTTTTCCCAAAGAGAACAAACTCAAAATATCATGCACATTATGTGTTTTATCTATATTTTCTGTGATTTAGTCATGTTGTCCTGTCATTGATGCTTGTAATTTTGAATTATTTTCCAATAAACCAGTTAATAAGTGGCAAAAATTGTTATGATTACAAATCTGTGAAGAGATGGACTACTCAGAAGAAATTGGGATATGGTCTACATGAATGTGATAAAGTAATTATTCTTAAACACATTTTGAAATTTTGTTTTTCTTATGACCAATTAGCTCTTGTGCTGATTTGTTGCTGTCTTCTTGTTGTATCCAGATATTTGTACCTATTCACCAGAATATCCATTGGTGCTTAGGTGTTATCAATAAGAAGGAAAAGAAGTTTCAGTATCTTGATTCACTGAAAGGAATTGATACTCAAGTGCTGGAAGTGCTGGTAATATTCTTGGCTTGTAGTTTTCTCTAGGGCTGTTGAAAAAAACTAAGAACTGAACCAAACTGCCGAACCGAATCAAACTGAACTGAAGTTAATATAACCGAACCGTTATGTTTGGTTAGTGAACCAAACCCTATTGCTCAAGCAGTTCTAGAATTGAACCGAAACTGAAAATGAAAAATACTTAAAACATGTTTTTTAATTTTAAAAAAAAAAAAATAGCTTAACGGTTCGGTTCTTTACTAAATGATTCGGTTTGAGAAAAATTAACTTCTAACGGTTTGGAATTTCAAAACGGTATACCAAACCAATAATTTTGGTTCAGTTCGGTTCTGAGTAAATTAAAATGACTCTGTTCAGTTTTAGTGCATTTTTACTATGGTTCGGTTCGATTTTCTCACTAAACTATACGATGAACAACCTTAGTTTTCTCCCTGTCTTATATTAAGTATACACCAAGTTACCAATGAAGTATTAATTCCGTTTTTCCACTAATATCCATATTTGTTGTATCTCAATCAATATAACTACTTAACTAACTACTTTATTATTAAAGGTATTTTATTTTAGGGTTAAATAAATTAAACCCCCTGCCATTATAGCGAGTTTCGGTTTGGGCCCCCTGAAGTATTTTTTTTACATAAGGCCCCTTAGAAAACTCAATTCCTGGATTTACCACACCCCATTACCACGCTTACTGACTGGGCATGCAATTAGTGGTCACGTGGGAAATAACTTTGGCTGACTGGGACATGTTATAATCTTAGGTTGTTATGTTTACCCCCCAAAACTAGTTCTTCTGCATTAGGGTTTTTTGAAATTGGAAACTGAGAAGCTCGGAGACGACGAAAGCGATGAACCAATCACTGCGGCTGAGGTAACTGCTCACGTACTTGGGGGTACCGTTAATGCTTGTTTGTTGGCTTACATTGCGTTTTTTTTCAGTTGAATGTCAGGTTTAATGCTGTCTTTCACCATGGAGGCGAGTTCGTGAAGCTTGAAGATGGTGAGATGATTTACAGAGGCGGGGTTTCCACACTACTTACTGGGAAACACATTGAAACCTGGACTCAAAGTCACATTCAAACATAACCTATGTTCAATTCTTTCAACATTTCTTCAAAGACTGCAACCAGTCCCTAAAACAAATGATGAAATTGACATTAGAAACAAGAATTTGCAGAAATTGACATACAAACATAACCTATGTTAAAGTATACCTTTTGCTGATCTGAAATAAACACATATCTGTTATCTTGCCCAATATCTTCCATTAGCAATGTTATAAACCACATCCATGATTCCTTGGTTTTTGTTTCCACCACTCCAAATGCCAAGGGGAAATATTGGTCATTTGGGTCTCTTCCAACAGCAATCAAAAGTTGACCTCCATACTTTGTTTTCAAATGGCAGCCATCTATCCCAATGAAGGGTCTACACCCATTTATAAACCCTTTTTTACACCCATCAAAGCAGAAATAAAAAGACCCAAACCTTGGTTGGATTGTAGGTAAAGGCCTCTCTATGTTGATCTTCAAAGTATTTCCATGATTAACCCTATGCAACTCAGCTGCATACCTCCACAAGTTTGCATATTCCTTGTCTGCATCTCCTTCAATGATTTTATTTGCAATCAACTTAGCTTTCCATGCCCTACACACAGTTATTCCAACAGAATAATTTTGCCTCATGTCTTGGATTATGTCACATATCCTTACCTTGTCAGAGGTTTGCATCTTTTTTACCACAGCCTTAGCCACCCACTTTGAACTTGCACTTTTGTTATCCAAAACCCTATCACATGTGTGGGTGTCTTTTATAGTCTTTATGGCAAAAGTATGCTTATGGCCCACCTTAGAACACAGCATTAAAAAATCACATTTGGCCTTACATTCAACCCTCACTCTGTACCCCTCATTTTTTACAAAGGTAATTTCCCTCCCATTTAATACTGTTCACTCACGGATGGCCTCTCTAAAGTCATCTAAGGTGTTGAACTTCATACCCCACTTAAATTTGAAATTCTTATTAAGCTCCTCCTTCTTAAACTTCTCAAACCTAGGCCCTTTTTCATCCTCTGAGTTATCAGGATTAGAACTCAATAAATCTTCACTAACATAATCATCTTCCTCACCTTTAGTCTTGCTAGGAAAAATCAAATTACCAGCTATAACAGGCCCCTCATTGACTGGTAAAGTAACATCAATCTCTTCAAAACCATCAGCAAGAGCTGTGGTCCTTTCATCCTCACTGTCACTCAACCCTTCTACAATCTCTTCATCACTAACCTCTAAGTCAACACCTTTATTCACACACCTGGGATTTTTACTATGTTTGGCTGCATCGTGCTCAACAAACATTTTACCATCTACTTCCATCGAACACGCATACGCAGCAAAATCATAGGCATCAGAATCACTCCTAATCTGGAAATAGTCAGGAAATATTTCCGGGATTTTCGTCCATAACCTAGGTTTGAGAAGTTTAAGAAGGAGGAGCTTAATAAGAATTTCAAATTTAAGTGGGGCATGGAGTTCAACACCTTAGATGACTTTAGAAAGGCCATCCGTGAGTGGACAGTATTAAATGAGAGGGAAATTACCTTTGTAAAAAATGAGGGGTATAGAGTGAGGGTTGAATGTAAGGCCAAATGTGGTTTTTTAATGATGTGTTCTAAGGTGGGCCATAAGCATACTTTTGTCATAAAGACTACAAAAGACACCCACACATGTGCTAGGATTTTGGATAACAAAAGTGCAAGTTCAAAGTGGGTGGCTAAGGCTGTGGTAAAAAAGATGCAAACCTCTGACAAGGTAAGGATATGTGACATAATCCAAGACATGAGGCAAAATTATTCTGTTGGAATAACTGTGTGTAGGGCATGGAAAGCTAAGTTGATTGCAAAGAAAATCATTGAAGGAGATGCAGACAAGGAATGTGCAAACTTGTGGAGGTATGCAGCTGAGTTGCATAGGGTTAATCATGGAAATACTTTGAAGATCAACATAAAGAGGCCTTTACCTACAATCCAACCAAGGTTTGGGTCTTTTTATTTCTGCTTTGATGGGTGTAAAAAAAGGTTTATAAATGGGTGTAGACCCTTCATTGGGGTAGATGGCTGCCATTTGAAAACAAAGTATGAAGGTCAACTTTTGATTGTTGTTGGAAGAGACCCAAATGACCTATACTTCCCCTTGGCATTTGGAGTGGTGGAAACAGAAACCAAGGAATCATGGAGGTGGTTTATAACATTGCTAATGGAAGATATTGGGCAAGATAATAGATATGTGTTTATTTCAGATCAGCAAAAGGTATACTTTAACATAGGTTATGTTTGTAAGTCAATTTCTGCAAATTCTTATTTCTAATGTCAATTTCATCATTTGTTTTAGGGACTGGTTGGAGTCTTTGAAGAAATGTTTGAAAGAATTGAACATAGGTTATATTAGAATGTGATTGTGAGTCCAGGTTTCAATGTGTTCCCCAGTAAGTAGTGTGGAAACCCCGCCTCTGTAAATCATCTCACCATCTTCAAGTTTCACGAACTCGCCTCCATGGTGAAAGACAGCATTAAACCTGACATTCAACTGAAAAAAAACGCAATGTAAGCCAACAAACAAGCATCAACTGTATCCCCAAGTACGTGAGCAGTTACCTCAGCCGCAGTGACCGGCTCATCGTTATTTCCAGCCATCGGTGCCTTCTTCGCTTTCGTCTTCTCCGAGCTTCTCAGTTTCCAATTTCAAAAAACCCCAATGCAGAAGAACTAGTTTTGGGGGGAAACATAACAACCTAATATTATAACATGTCCCAGTCAGCCAAAGTTATTTCCCACGTGGCCACTAATGGCATGCCCAGTCAGCAGGTGTGGTAATGGGGTGTAGTAAATTCAGGAATTGAGTTTTCTAAGGGGCCTTATGTAAAAAAAATACTTCAGGGGGCTCAAACCGAAACTCGCTATAAAGGCAGGGGGTTTTAATTATTTAACCCTTTATTTTGTTAATGAAACTCGTGTTATTATCGAAATCAGTACAGTCAATGATTTTCTTAAAAAGTATCTTGTTAACAGATGAATCAAGAAAGAACAGCTTAGAATAATTTAACTCTAATTAACAGATAAATCAAGAAAGACTTATGGAATATGAGAATCACTTAATTAGTAAATAAATTATGATTGTTGTGTGAACTTCTGTGTAAGAGAGTTCACTTTTAATGCAGTACTTGAATTTGAACATTTGACACTTAGTGATTCACTTAGACATTGTAAATATAATTACATAAGCATATTTTTTTGGCTGTTGGTGCGTGTAATGATTATTGTTAATCTTTTCCCAGGCAAGATATTTTGTAGATGAAGTAAAGGACAAGACTGGAGAAGATATTGACATAAGTAATTGGGAAAAAGAATTTGTTGAAGAGCTTCCTGAACAGAAGAATGGGTTTGTAATTTACTCTTTTGTGAATCACTTTATGAGATCAATGTTTATTTGATTATTTTTCCCGATCTTTAAAAATGAGGAAAGAATTCTGAAATAAAAAATCAAGCAATCGTAAATTCCCACTGCACATAAAGTTTCTAGCATTGATTCAAAATGCTTCCCATGTATAATTTGTTCGGCTTAATTCCAAGTTTTAGTCCCTCAAATATTGTGATTCTATGAATTTGGTCCCCCGCTCTGTCTTAGCCATTTGGATCCTCAATGTTTATCCCCTTTTGCAATTAGGTCCCCTGTTTTTCCTCAATTTTACGCAGGTGCGACAAATTAATTCTGACGTGGAACCTTCCTCTAATGCCAATAAAGCAAATGTGACATGGCAAATGAATAAAAAACTGAACAACCTCTTGTGATAAGATATAAAGTGTAAGTGTGCCTATGAGAATGGTTGTTAGGGTTGACAAGAAGTTGAATGGAAAATTAGGATTAGATTTAGGGGGGTTGTATTGTTGGTTGATCTGAAGGGGAAGTTTGTCCATGGGAAGGGGGGTTAGGGTTTACAATAAGAGAAATGGTAGATTAGGATCTAGGGGTCAATATGCAAATAAAAGAAAGGGTGTGCTTTTTATAATTATCTGCCATGTCATAATTGCATTATTGGAATTAGAGGGATCCACATCATAATGAATTTGCCATGTCTATAAGGGGGAGAAAATTGCCTTGATTTTCATCAGTAATCACTATTGTACAGTTTTTTATCACCTGCACTTGATTGTATTCTAATTGATTAATATCAGGAACCAATGCTTGTAACTCTGAACAGTGTTTATAGAAGTTGTGAGTAAATTTTCCTCTAAATATAGTTTTATACTTGAGCAGGTCTGATTGCGGGGTATTTATGGTCAAGTATGCTGACTTTTATAGCAGAAACTTGAGGCTGTGTTTCAATCAGGTAAAATAGAGTTTTCCATTTCTATTAAGAGAATCATGACTTTATATGAAATATTCTGCTTTTTCTTTAATCATTAATTTGGAAAGCCATTCACATAAGGAACACTAAATCCCCTTGCTGGAATGTTGTATTCATTGCCTTGTAAATATGCAGAACCCTCATTTTGATGACTATTTTTTAATGGTTTTAGAAATTGATTTTCCTTTCCACCATTCTATTTGTAGGAACATATGCCTTATTTCAGGCTTAAAACAGCTAAGGAAATTTTGAAATTGAAAGCTGAATAAGCAAGAGAAGAACACGAGAAATTTGGGAAAGAAAACATTAATGTCAAATTAGGAGAGGGAATTTTTTGATTGAGGATCCTTCACCTATGTCACTAACTTGACAATAACCATTCAAGAGTTCTGGCATTTATTATATTGACTGGACTGATTATACATATCATCTTGATACACAGGTACAACAAGTTGGTTGGTAGTGTTGAATGCAGTAGATTCATAGATTGTACATGTTCCACAAAAGTGAATTCATAGATGAGGCATTTCATTATGAGATTAAGATGTTAATCTATTGTGTAACTTTAAGGCGGGTGACTGTCACATAACTTTCCCTCAATCTCTCACCCACTAGTCTCTCTCTCATATTAACTTTACTTTTTCTTCTATTTTAAATTTCTCAAAATAGGTTAGAAAATGACTAAAATTACCAAAGTCATTGTAGAACGCCGCTTTTACTATATGCTTTAATATTGGATTTTGGACTTGTTTGCAATCTGAGATCATGTCAAGCAAATTGAAAGCAATGAATAACATTGACTGTTCCTCTAATACTGTTGGAAAATAATATGGTAAAAAGCTCGTGTTTAATACCAAAAAAAAAAAAAAAGAAGCTCTTGTGTTTTATTTCTCAACCTCAAGTTGGATTATATAGCGGGAATACCATAAATTACAATTAATCCTCTACTTAATAGAGAATAAAGGAAAATAATGGAAATAATAAAATAGTTAAATCATATTTGATATGTTTCTAGTTTAGTTATTAATCTATTACCTGCATTATGTGACATTTCAATCGAGCACGTGGTGAGAAGATTTTGATTTGAAAAATATCTTCTGTATGGTGGAGCTGAGTATAGTCCATTCACATGTAGTGATCATATAATGTTTACATGCAGAGAAAGAAGATATTACCTACCAAGTCCTTTTTTAAAAATATTTATTGATGTAAAGTTTTTGCCCAAGAAACACAAAAACTTTGCAAACTCAATTGTAATAACATTGTGTGTTTAATAATACTATACACTAGAAGCAATGTAAATGTATAATGACACAAGTGGTCCTCATAAGCAAAATAGAACTTGATCACGCTTCATTATCGAGAGCACTGAAGTCAGGTTCGGGGGGTTTCGGGATACTCACCAGGTCTCTAGAACTTGGAATTTGTTGTTTATAACCACGAAGATTAGCAACAAAGCGAGAAGCAAAAAATGCTGTATTAATTCCGAATCTTGACGTATTTTGGGCTTGCGGAATCAAAGCCTTTGCTGATTCATCAATACCTTTATAGTATTCTTCTTCCTCTTTCCTTCACCTTCTCTTTAACTGCTTCCTCCATGCAGCTTGAATGTAGATTGCAGCCCATGTTCTCCATTGTTGCGAGTAGAAACGAAAGATATGTTGAACTTGTCTACTATGTATGTGTCTAAATTGTGATGCAACAAACTTTAAATCCTCTGCTTCTAAAGCAAATGCTTCTACTTCATTCATAGCTTTCTATGTTCTAGTTGATGCTGACAAGTTAGTAGCAGAATTGGATTCAATGCCCATATGTTAACAACTCTTCACCACAAAAATCACCTTCCTTCACAAAAATCAGCTTGAATGTAGATTGCAGCTCATGTTCTCCATTGTTGCGAGTAGAAACGAAAGGTATGTTGAACTTGTCTACTATGTATGTGTCTAAATTGTGATGCAACAAACTTTAAATCCTCTGCTTCTAAAGCAAATGCTTATACTTCATTCATAGTTTTCTATGTTCTAGTTGATGCTGACAAGTTAGTAGCATATTTGGATCCAATGCCCATATGTTAACAACTCTTCACCACAAAAATCACCTTCCTTCAAAACTCCTATTTTGAAAAGCCGCTTCTTCCACCATCTGTAGTAACACTCTCTAGACGACCACGAATGATGAACAATATCTCGTCAACAGGATCACCTTCCCTAACTATGTAGGTTCCCTCCGTGTATAAAAACTCGGTTTTAACCGCTCGCATATTGCATCAAGCAAGCGTTCATCCATGTTAACAAAGAGGGAAGCCTAAACAATATATATAGTATAACACTTGTCAAAAAAATGAAGACTCAGAACACTTTGTGTGTTACAAATTACAATGAGTCATCTCAGTTTGCTCACTCAGTACTCACCTTTCTGACCTAAATCAAACAAAGATGGCGTTTGATATCTCTTCTGAGATCTTTTGGAAGAATTTGAACCAAGTCTTCTCCATCTACTCCATGCATGTTCAACCACTTGTATTGGTCGTATCGTCTGACTCTTTCCCTTAGCTCCAAAGGAAGCAAACGATGATGCATCCACAGCTCGGAATCACGGCTTTTGATCCTCATTTCCTCCAGACGAACTGACTTAGAGTTGAGGTAGGTCTATACAGTTACATTATATCACAAATATTAAATTATTATATTAATCAAGATGCTATAAATAAAAGTTTACCGTGAATACTTTTTTGTTTACCTGCATGTTTCCGATCTGAAGAGCAAAAAGAATAAGCCATGTAATAGCTATTACTATGGAAAACATAACCTCACCAGGGTAGGTACTAGTTAGAAGCCCCTGACCAAGTGTACTTGAAAAGCAAAAACAGGTGATTATGATTGTAAATGTTTCAAGTTCAAACTCAAGCTTGGGTATGCAGTAGCATTAAAACTCTAAGAGAGAGATTTCCGCCTATTTGTTTCTCACAAGACTCGACTAAGGAGATTAGCCTTATTAAAACTCTAAGGGAGAGATTTTCGTTTATTTGGGTCTCACAAGGCAAGGCCTGGGAGATTAGGCTTATTAAAACTCTAAGGGAGAGATTTCCGTCTATTTGGATCTCATAAGGCAAGGCATGAGAGATTAGCCATTGCAGATGCATACAAAAGATACATGATTTACACAAAAAACTATATGTATTTGAGATTCCGGCGTTCAAATTACAGATGTCCTAAAGGATGTCGAGACAACGTCTTTCAAATACACACAATGACAAGGTATAAAAGTGCAATGCAAAAACTTTAAATAACACAAGTAATTGTTTACCCAGTTCGGTATCAACAATACATACTCTGGAGGCTACCAAGCCATGGATAAGTCCACTATGATAGTATTAATTCAAAACAAACAACCTCCGGTTCACACATAAACAACCTCTAGTTTACTGACTTCTCACTTAATCACTACCCGTGCTGACTTCTACCTAAGACTCGCCTAGGTATGAGGCCCTCATAAAATCCCCCTCAAAACAATTACAAATATTAGAAGACACACTTCTAAAGCACAATCATTCAATGCTTAAAAGCTTATGAATGAACACAGAGCTTCCAACTCAATGGAAACACCAACTTGTTCTATCAATGTGATATTATAGTGGCTCACAATAAACAAGACTGCACAAACCCTAACACAAATTACAAATGTAAGTTCACACAAATAATAGGTTTGATGCTTGCTATTTATAATAATCTTCTGGACTGGATTTGGGCTTCAAATCGCTACAGGACACTCTAGAAAATCTTCCAAAATCTTCTCCATGAAGACACGGTTTCAAATATTAGATTTCTAAATATTTTCCATATTTAGTAACTAATCAAATCTACTTAATATAAATGTAAGGTTGTCATGATGACAACCCTTGACAAAAACCCTAGCCTTTGCTTATGTGTCATTCTCATATAGCTTCATGCTTATGTGTCATCATCATATAGCCCCGTGCTTATGTGTCATCCTCACAAAATTCTATCAATTAATAAAACTTCATTTAACAAAATAATAATAATTAAAATAGTAATAATTATAATAATAATAAATATAATAATTATAATTATAAATATAATTAAAATAATTAATCCTAAAATTTTAAATACTTATTTTGAAAATTTGTTAATTGTAATATATATAACTCCTATTATCATTGATATTATTAACTTCTAAACTATTTTTTTTTATTTTATAAATTAGTAATAATAGAAATAATATAATATTCATGTATCAAGATTAAAAATAATTATAATAATAATAAATATTTTATATAATTCTATATTCAATTTCTAATTATTTTTAATATTTTACACAACTCAATATTTTATATTTTTCTAAAATGTAGCTAAAATTTTATAACTTATATTATCATTAAATATTATAAAATTTTAAATAATTTTTTTATTTTATAAATTAGTACTAATAATAATAATAATATTCAACTACCATTATTCATCTACCAGTATTAATTATTAAAAAAGTATATAGATAAATATTTTATATAAATAAACAAAATAATAATGATAATTTAAATAATATTAATGATAGTAATAATAATAAAAATAATAATAATAATAGTAATAAACAGAATAATTTTTAAAAAATTCATACATTGTATATAGATCAATAATTCAAATGAAATTTTATTTAAATCATTATAACTAATTAATTTATGTGTAACGTTTTAAAAATTTTAAAAGTGATTAATATAATTTACTATTATATTTATAACAGACCAATAAATTACAACAATAATAATATGAATAATAAATTATAATATTCATCTAAAAATAAAAAATAAAATTATGAAAATAATAGTAATAATATAATATAATATTCAGCTACTACGATTAAAACAATATTAATAATAATAATAATATAATATTCAATCATCACTATTAACAATAATAATATAATTAATACATTAAAATATAATATTCATTATGTGTCATTCTCATATAGCTTCATGCTTATGTGTCATCATCATATAGCCCCATGCATATGTGTCATCCTCACAAAATTCTATCAATTAATAAAACTTCATTTAACAAAATAATAATAATTAAAATAGTAATAATTATAATTATAATAATAATAAATATAATAATTATAATTATAAACATAATAAAATAATTAATCCTAAAATTTTAAATACTTATTTTGAAAATTTGTTAATTGTAATATATATAACTCCTATTATCGCTGATATTATTAACTTCTAAACTATTTTTTTATTTTATAAATTAGTAATAATATAAATAATATAATATTCATGTATCAATATTAAAAATAATTATAATAATAATAAATATTTTATATAATTCTATATTCAGTTTCTAATTATTTTTAATATTTTACACAACTCAATATTTTATATTTTTCTAAAATATAGCTTAAATTTTATAACTTATATTATCATTAAATATTATAAAATTTTAAATAATTTTATATTTTATAAATTAGTACTAATAATAATAATAATATTCAACTACCATTATTCATCTACCAGTATTAATTATTAAAAAAGTATATAGATAAATATTTTATATAAATAAACAAAATAATAATGATAATTTAAATAATATTAATGATAATAATAATAATAATGATAATAGTAATAAACAGAATAATTTTTAAAAAATTCATACATTGTATATAGATCAATAATTAAAATGAAATTTTATTTAAATCATTATAACTAATTAATTTATGTGTAACATTTTAAAAATTTTAAAAATGATTAATATAATTTACTATTATATTTATAACAGACCAATAAATTACAACAATAATAATATGAATAATAAATTATAATATTCATCTAAAAATAAAAAATAAAATTATAAAAATAATAGTAATAATATAATATAATATTCAGCTACTACGATTAAAACAATATTAATAATAATAATATAATATTCAATCATCACTATTAACAATAATAATATAATTAATAAATTATAATATAATATTCATCTAATAAAAAAAATAATTATTATTATTATTGTCAATGATTATAATAATAATAATTATTATATATTATTCAAATACTACGACTAAAAGTAATATGATTTATAAAAATTATAAGTATTTATCTATTTTGCAATAATAGTATATAAAAAAAATATGAATACAATTTTAATATATATTAATTTTTAATAAAGTATATAAATAAATATTTTATATGAAAAAAATAATAATAATTAAAATAACAACAATAATAAACATAATAATTTCAAAAAATGTCATACAATTTATATAAATCAATAATTCAAATGATATTTTATTTAAAGCATTATAACTAATTATTTTAATGCGTAATATTTTTATATTATTAGAGCTAATTAAAACTATTTCATTTTATATTATTATAACTAATTCATTTTAATTCATTATAACTAATAAATTTATGTGTAACGTTTTAAAAAATTTAGATATAATCAATATAATTTACTATTAGATTTATAACAGACTAATAATTTACAATTATTAAGTATAACTTCTATAGAAAATATTATTGAAAATAAACGGTACCCCATTAAATGTTTTTATGGTGGTGTTTTTTTATCTTTTTAATTTCTTCAATAAGAAATTTTCTAATCAATATAAATAGGTTACATCTACCACCTAACCTACCTTTTTTATTCTTCTTTTTTTTGTTACAAAATCTATTTTTCATTTTATATTGATATTTTGATTACTTTTTCTAAGAGCTCTCTTATATTTTAATTATTTTTTAATTTACGTTGCAGGCTAGCTAATGAATTTGATTTATGTTCCAGGTTAAAGACTCAACTTTATTTATCCTATAAATTATTTAAATCTTTTATCTATGATGTTTTGTAATAATTTATTTTGAGCATCAATATATTATTTCTCTATCTAATTTTATGATTTTCTCTTCTTTTTATTGTTTTTTTGAATATAATTATTTTTGTCATGTGAGCGAAAAGAAGAGGATAAAGAAAACTCATATTAGTTTTGCATCCTTATTACTTGAAAATCATGAGAAAAATTGCAGCTTATGTAAGTATATTTTTAATAGTAATCTTTGAGAAAAATGTGTATTTGATTTAAATTTATTGGTGATCTTCAGTAAACAAAAATGAAGAATCTAATAATACAAAAAATGTATCATTTGTCAATAAAAAATGTATTTGTGATTCACTTGATATAATGAGAATGATAAAAGTGAATTTTATTTTTATTAAAATATGTATCTTATTGATTTTAAAATGTTTATAAATTATTTTATAAAATAAAATAAATATGTTAATAAAAATTTTATCTTATGATTTTGTATGATCTTACTCATGTCATCTTTGAAATTTATCCACACCTCTCTATTAAAATATCTAAGCTTGAGTTTTTTAAAAAAATAATTTTTATTATTTTATTGCAATTTTAATTGAGATTATATTTTTTTATTTCCCACATTTCTATATAGAAGCATTTGATCAAATTGATAGTATGATCGTATACATTCAGTTAAGGTACACAATTAATAATAAAGTGTATGAATAAAAAATTATATTACATGTTATAAAAACAACTAAAATAATTTGTAAGGAATTTAATTAAACTAGGGGTGTTCATGGGTTGGGTAAACCCAATAAAACCAGTAAAACCCACCCAAACCGATCCAAAAAAGTGGGTTGGGTCGGGTTATTGGGTGAATACGATTTTCAAAAATGAAAACCCATTCAAAATAATTGGGTTATGGGTAAAACCACACCCAACCCACAAAACCCATGGGTTATTGAGTGACTATATTTTTTCTCTTTTTTTGTAATTTGACAAGTGATGACTTTGATGTTTTTAATTTTGCTTCCTTCAATTTCAACTTTTTGAACGTCTTTTATTTAGTAAGTAATGATTTTAACTTATTTAGGATGCCACATTTTGATTATTTTGATGCTAATTCTAATAAATTGCAAGTATTTTATGCAATTCTAGGTTTTACTAATGTAACTTTGGTTTTTACAGATATATTTTTATGATAAATTTCATTATACATTTTGGCATTTGATGTTTAAAAAAACAACAGTAATATCTTAAGCCATTTATTAAGAAAAAATGTAACATATCATTAATAATTATATAAGAAAAAATAATATTGGGTAACCCATTACCCAACCCAATCCAACCCATGGTTTTACCCAAACCAACCCAATGATATTATGGGTGGTTATTTTTCCTCACCCAAACCAGTGTACCATATACGGGTTGGGTTATGGTTTTGACTAAATTCGACCCAAACCGACCCATGAACACCCCTAAATTAAACCATGTAAATTATCTCTTAATTTATATTATTTTGTCTTCCTATGATATATAATTATTATTTCCTTTGAAATATAATTAAAGTAATAATGAGAATACAATATTTGAAAAAAGTAACATAAAAATAATAAAAAAGATAAAAAGAAATCAAATAAATGAGAAAAAACATTTATATACAATCATATATTAATGTCATCGATTTTTATTTATATTTTTTCATTGAAGGAAAAAGTTCATATAAGTATATTATCTTAAAACATGTGCAACACACAAGTTATATACATAGCCTCAAAATTAATACTATAAATTAAATTAAATTTTTATACAAATAAAGATCTAGGCAATATGTCTATGTAAGTAGATATAATATAAATATGTGTAATTTAATCTCACAAATAATTGACTAAAAAGTAGTTTTTTTTTCTAATTTATTGTCTTTCACATTAAAAAATTAATATTTTAATTGTAAACATAATCTAAATGGCCTACAAAATAAATTTATATGCAAATAAAAAATTAAATATCAATTATTATTAAAAAAATGTAATTTTATTTCAAATATACCCGTGCGAAGCACGGGCCGGCAATCTAGTATCTTGAAAACAGAGACAAACTCTTATCCCTTAAATCAAGCGCCATATAATATTGCATAATATTCCAAAAATATTTTACACTTGTACATCAACTAACTTCAACAGATCCAACTATAGCATATCAAACACGATGTCAAATAAAATCTGCATAGGACATCTTTATTGACATGTCTTCTTTAGTTGAAGTGAATGGTCATCTTGTTCAACATGTTCCCATAAGTTAGTTTTACCAAACATAATGCCAATCAAAATACAAAGAATTAACAATCTCCCCCTTTGGCTTATTTTGGCTAAATCAACTTAACAACCTAGTGTCTGAAAATAAATCAAACACAAAAAAAAATCTCATCCTTGTACAGAATACACAACAGCAATTTCACAATGAGAGATGCAACAGAAAAACAAACATGCAACACATGTTAGTTGTCTAGTGAAATCTGCACACAGTTGTTGAGATATGCACTTTCCCAACCAGTATGATGTCAAAACATTGTGTCTTGACATCTATGCACACATGCAAACCCAGTTTTTCTTCAACCTCTAAAGGATCTCCCCTCAACAACAACAACAGCTGATCAACAACACACTAGAGAGAATTAACAATTTCTCCCCCTAATCAGTGGTTAGTGGTTAGTGTAAAAGCACGCATAATATTACTCCCCCTTTTTAGTCATAATAGGACAACACAAGGTTTGTAAGTAACCAAAAAAAACCACACACACCATTAGCATATAGTTATAATGCTAAACACTCCTGGGCCAACACCAACAAGTTGGACTAAAATTCCAGGATCAAACAGATACCATTGATGATAACAGGATATATGAATCCTCAATAACGCTTCTCTTGTCTCGTTGGAAAAGAGATAGTGATTTGAACTTCCTTCTTTCCCTTCAGTGCTTGACTGCAGCCCAATCAATAATTGCTATAATTCCTCACACAAGCAAAATCCCAATTTGCTTCTTAATTGTTCAAAGACGACCCTACCTAAACATTGGCACGTTCGACAAAACCATCCTCAACATATGAAGGGACTATTCCCCAAAATAATTATCTACACAGTTATCTTGATCCACGTCATTCAACTCTAACAAATTTTTCAAGTCAAACCATCTTTGTTTTTGCGTCATAAAAAAATATCATGGTGGATAGCATGAACAGAATGATCCTGAAAAGGTGCACAAACCCTAAAATGATTGTGATCGAAGGACTAGATGAAACAACTAGTCTTAATTTCTACCTCTCTAGATAGAGGTATACCCAAATCAAAATAGGATCGGACAACAAAGGCGGGTAGTGGTTTCCTTAACCACATGATCGTCATCACCGTTCGAAGAGTCTAACCCTGGCCCATAACTACCACTCGACACATTGTGAGCATGGATGAGAGGATCCAACCCATAAAGAACGTCAAAAAGCTTCGATTCATCCACTCCAACAGATGATGAAGACTCATCACTGTCAGGGTCCGACGTCATGTTTATGGATACATTTCTTAAGTGGGCAGAGAACGAAAAAAGACACAAGGCAAAGACACAAAGAAGCAGAGAACGAGCTTAAGGAAGAAGATATATTTCAAATGGCAAGCAGTGCGTAAAACACATTAGAAAATTTATTCAACCATTTATAGTTGAACACGTATTAATCAACGATTCAAACTAAGAGAAAGTGGGAGCCAAAAAGGGACAGTTTGATCTTTTATTGGAAACACAAACATACTCAAGTGCATTTAAATATCATAGAGATGATTGTGGCGCCCTAACTTGTGAGCCTAAGGCCACGTATCACCATACCAAAGATCAACATCTCCATTTAGAATCCGTTATCATCAATCAAACGCAATTTTGATTTCACCATGAAACCTTAATATTAATTAAAATAGTTAATTGAACTAAATTAATATATATATATATATATATATATATATATATATATATATATATATATAAAATTAAAAATATAAAAAAGAACTAATATACTCCATCAATTAAATATTTTTTATGCGGTTAATCAACTGTTCAATAATTATAATTAATTTAAATTTATCATTATATTTTTTTTTATAAATTATACACATAAATGAAAAAGGATGACACATTGTAAACCATTGACAATCATGTATTTTACTGTAAATTTTAAATTATTTGTATATTTTAATATTTTAAAATATTCTGATTGGATAAATATGTAATATTTCTTTACATTTGATACTATCCCCGTCCCTAGTTATAAAACTCCGTAGACAAAATTACGGCAATTAAGAAAGTTGGTTAGAGTATTAAATTTATTTGTAAAAAAAATTAAAATAATCAACTTTAAAAAAAAATACAAAAAAAACCAAGTTTCGAAAAAATTTACCTGGGTGACCAGGTTTGGAGGGTGCCCTACACATAGGAGTCACCCCCATGACGCCAATGTGTATTAATTTTAACTAATGCGCCACCCCTCATGGCGCCAATGTGCAATCCCAAAATAGGCTGCCAAGTGGGGTGGCGCTTATACCCAATTCCTTTTTTTTTTTTTTTTTTTTTAAATTTAAATTATGTTATTTATATTAAATATTTAATAAATAACTATATATATATATATATATATATATATATATATATATATATATATATATATATATATATATATATATATATATATAACACCTTGTCGACCCCTACCCCTTTGAGGTTCTTGTTTTGTTTGGGTAGGTGGATCTTGGATTAGCCCTTCCATGCGCTCGTTGTTCATGTACTCTTCGATGCCACTGTCAAAGAGTCGATTCCCCATGCTCTCAAAGTCTTGTCGTGGTGGTGGGGTAGCCATGGTTGGTAGCACCCCACACTTAAACTGTCTTGGTAAAAAGACATTGTTGGTTAGGGTGTGGTGTAGCCATATGGTTGTTGTTAGCTGCTACGGTAAAGTGACGATTGCGGGATTATTGGGTTGTTTGGGTCGTATTCATCATCTGAACCTATGTCGGGGCTAAGATGGGATGTGGATGGGTCTGCCGAGTGGTGTTGGAAGTATTGACTTTGTTATTGTTGGGTGAAGCCATATGGTTGTTGTTGTTGGTACGGAGTTTGATAATCTGCTTGGAAAGGGTATTGATATTGAGTTTGGTGTTGGCTTTGTTAGCATTATTGACTTTGTTGGGGTTGATGCGGGGTTTGGTGGTTGTATATTTGTTAGGGGGTCGTGCAAGTAATACGGGTCGGACACATGCATTTTGAGGGTTGTAACCGATCTATACCAACTCATGTATTCTTCAGTTGGATGCATCGGAAATGGGGCAACAGAGAACTGAAGAACATGGCGGCGACGATCCTTCCACATCTGACAGAATTCGGGTGCAAAATTTCTCCAATCTTGGACATCCTAATGGTGATTCACTCTTTTGAGATGCCATTCACCAAGACACACTGGTGGAGCCGGGATCTCTTGACGCATGCCAAACTGGAGTTTCACACTGTTAGTCAGGCACATCTCCACAATGTTGAAACTTATGATAGACGTTGTCGCAATCCAAACGAAATCGTCATCAGGGTTCGGCTCATGTTGAAGACCCAAGTATGGTCTCCAATAAAACCACATGGGAAAAAGAATACATTACATTATTTGGAATATGGTTGATAATATAAATGTGATTTATAGAAAGTTCAGTGGTAATATATCCTGAGGTCGTAGGTGATCTAAAAGTTGTCGATAAAGCAAGATCTACCCCCTAGTGTTCTTGCTGTAATCCAACCATGTACCACAAAACCTTAAACAAAAAAAGAGGGAGCATGTTATTTCCAATTTTTTCTATAAGATAGTAAAAAATTTGAAATAGAGTTATAGACTTACTTTGTTGCATAAGGGAATGTGTAGTTGTCGTCGTTCGCAGGGGTTAGTACAAGCATTCTCCACCAACCCCATACTTGGAGCAAGAACACGCATCCATAGAATGTCCACATATCATTTTTTGCGTTCTTACCGAGAGATTGATACAACATGACCAAAATGGCGGACCCCTATCCATACTTTATAATTTTATTTATATTGTCAAACAAACTTAAATAAAAAAATTGACAGTGCTACCTGTTGAATCTGGAAATAAGAGGTTACCAAACAATATCATAAGGTAACACTTAGATTTAAGGAAAATGTCGTCCTCAGTTGTGTTCTCCACCAAATTAAGAGATTCATAATAATCCTATAACCCCGGTCCATCACAATCATATCCAACAATGCATTTACAAGACCGACACCTTGCTCGGAGTATACACAATGCATTTTCAGTGATGGCAAAGGAGGATTACTGGCCTGCGTATGAGGGGGAGGTAGTTTGACATAATGAGAACACGCGGCGAAAGAAAAAGGGTCAACCTAACAACACGCGTATCAGAACCGAAATGGATGATCATGAAAAAATGGTAAGAAATTGTAGCATATGTCGTCAAGTCGGGCACAATAAAAATAATTGTTCTAATCATGGAGCAACCTCCACTAACTAATAATTGCATGTCATGTATTTGTATTTGTACTATCTTTTGTGAAATCAACTAGACTTTATTTATTCCTGAAACATATTGGTGTTATAACTGAATAGACACAAACAAAGATCAAACAACAACAACACAAGCAACGCCTAAATAAGAACAACACAGACAACTCTAAACAACAACAACAACACAAATGGTTCTAAACAACAACACATAACAAACACAGACATAAATTAACTACATTAAAAAAGTACAGTTTCACGCTATCACAACCATCAGAACGATGTCATCTGTCTCATGCATCATGTTCATGACATCAACGTCGTTCTAAACTTCAACCCACCAACGTTCGGTTTTTCCCGTGATAACTGATGTCCTCGTTCTTCGCCTCTGAATTCGTCTGATGCTTTCACCAGCTTCGTACTCCCCGTCTAACCAGCGCAACAACGATCTCTTCAGATGGTCCATGGAATGAATGTTCTAAAATTTCATTTTAATTGGAGGTTTCACCGCTGAGAAAAATCGGAGAGAATATGAGAAAACGGTGTGGAAAATAAAGGACGATTGGGGGTATATTTATAGAAAATGCTCTAACACATAGGAGCCACCCATATGACCTCTATGTACAAAATATGTACATAGGCGCCACAAAGGAGAAACTATAATTTTGGCTACAACATTGGCGCCTGGGATGGCGCATTCATTCAAAAAATAACGCATTGGAGCCATGGGGTGCAACCTATGTGTAGGGCTCCTCCCGAACTTGGTCAACCAGGTAATTTATTTTAAAATGTGATTTTTTTGGTATTTTTTTTAAACATGATTATTTTAATTTTTTATATTTATTTGTACAATTTTATAAATTTATTCTTAAGAGAGAGAAATCATTAATTTTCATATATGTGTATTTATTATTAATTGCAGAAAAGTGATATAATTAAAGATGTATTTAGAAAAAAATATTAATGCAATTTGAAAGTTAAAGAGGTGTTATAAAAAAAAAGTTTAATAAATATGAAATAATATTTATTTTAAAAATAATCTTTTAACAACGTACTACTGTATTACATATATTTTCAAACTTGAATAAATAAGTTATTTTTAAAGGAAAAAAACACTTGATTGTTGATTGCGTCGTAGCCGTTTTAATAACAATTATTTATTTATTTTTTAAAATAAACCTATTATTATTAATTGTTATCTTCTTTTTTACAGGTTTATTATTGAAGTACATCAAAAAAGTTTCCATTTCCAGTATCTTGTCATTCACAAACTACATCACATTCCGACGCCTACTTCCTTCTCTTCGTTATCGCTGTTGCTTCTCTCTCTCATCTTCTCTATCTCCCATCATCATCATCATCATCATCATCATTTTTTTTCACACAAATAAATAACAATTTAACAATTCAAACGGAAAGGGATTTTCGAAGCGAAGCTTACTTTCCCATACTTTCAGGGTTTCGCTTTCGCTTTTGCTTTTCTCTTCCACTTTCAGATCTGAAATTCCCAATCCTTCATCATTTCAAACCACCGATCTCGATTCTCTTCTCCATCCTTCGATTCTTCACTCCGATTCCACTTTTCGCCGATTTTGGATTCACTTCGCACTTTCATGTTCGTCTTCGGATTCCAATTCTCTCCTCACCGTGAGTATTTATTTATTCCCTCTCCTTTTCATCATCATCTTTTTGTAGTTTATTGATTGTTATTATTGTTGTTATTAATTAATGCGATAATTATGAGTTTTGATTTTCGATTGTGTTTTGTGAGAAGCGTGTGTAAACAGATCTTGAAAATTGGCGCCCCAAAGACGGTCACAGCGCCACATGGGCGGCCAGATGCATCAGAGCAATGCTGCCGCGGCTGCTCTGTATGACCACGCCGGCGCTGTACCTTTGCACGGTGCAGCGGCAGGGACTGCAACCGATGCCGGCGATGCTGTTATGGCACGCTGGTTGCAATCTGCCGGCTTACAGCATCTGGCCTCTCCGTTGGCTTCAAATGCAATTGATCAACGCCTTCTCCCCAATCTTCTTATGCAGGTATTATCACCGCCGCCTCTTCCGTTGATGACAATTCCTTTAGATTCTAATTTGCTGTTGTGTCTTGTTTTGAAGAATATCAATTTATTTATCCCTCTGGCTTGCTGTTTTCCTTAATTTTTATGCTTAAGAGAATGCCTTATGCTTATTCTGTATCTACCAGATAAGGGATACTAGTTTTGTGTGTACTCTAATGCCTTTCATGATTTGAATGAGTTTGCATAACTAAAATTTTTGCACCATTGACCTAAATCAATCCTGTATTTTTTAGAGGGATACAAATATGTACTTGGTAAATAAGAAGCTTTCTTTGACCGTACTATTAGTTTTGGTTTATCATGTAAAATGTTGTTTAGTTTTCCACGTAATTGTTTGTGATGTGATATGATAGTTGTTTATGTGATGACATAGATAAACATGATATTGTCATTGTCATAGGGTTATGGAGCACAGTCTGCTGAAGAAAAACAGAGGCTTTTTAAGTTGATGAGAGGTCTCAATTTTAATGGGGAATCTGGTTCAGAGCCATATACACCCACTTCCCAAAATTTAGGTGGAGTGGCTGTATCAGATGGGTTTTATTCTCCTGACTTTAGGGGGGATTTTGGAGCCGGTCTTATGGATCTTCATGCTATGGATGATACAGAGCTTTTGTCTGAGGTATGATGACTTAGTGTACTGCTATTTAGATAGTCTTCTCAATTATATAAGCAACAGTTTGAACAACAGTCTTAAGTTTGAATCCTTGACCTTTAACCTTAAGTGATTCTGCTTCAAACTTTTTCATTGTGTATGATTAATTTCATCCGTCTCTTTTGTAGCTTCATTATCCCTAACTTGCATAAAGTGTCTTTGTTTGCAATTGTTTCATTTGCCTCTGATCTATTTACTCTTTTCAGCATGTTATCTCAGAACCCTTTGAGCCATCACCCTTTATGCCTGGAGGCACCAGAGAATTTGAAGACGACTTCAACTCAGTCAGCAGCAAGCAGGAAGGAGAAGCAATTGCTGATGCGTCACATTTTTTACCAGTGCAGGAAAAAGACAGTAATACAAGAGAAAATAATGTTGCTAAAATAAAAGTTGTGGTACGTCAATGTTTTATGTATTCCAGTAACCTATACGCACATCAATAAATTCATACTTTGGTGCTAAAGCATGTAGAAAGATATAGTTCTCCTGCGACGTTGTAGTTATCCTTGGTAACTGAATTATATACCACCACCTGTTCTCCCTCTAATCATGAATTTTCGCAAACTGGAGTATGAATTGCACTAAAACAATCATCATTTGGTGTTGAAGCATGTAGAAAGATATAGTTCTCTTGCGACGATGTAGTTATACTTGGTAACTGAATTATATATTACCACCAGTGTTGTTGATGGTGGATGGCGGAGAGCCAAAATCCCGCCATACCGACCGCTCGCTTTGCGGCGCCGTTATTGCGGATTATGGCGGAAAAACCCGCAATAGCGGCCGATACTTACCATTGCGCCGAGCCCAAAAACCGCCATGTATATCCGCCATAGCGGCCATGGCGGGGCAATTTGATAACACTGATCACCACCTATTCTCCTTCTAATCATGAATTTTCCCAATCTGGACTATGAATTGCAGTGCACTAAAACAATCATCATTTCGAAAATAACATGGAATGTGTGCATTATTGGTTCATACGTTTTAATGCAAATAAGCATTTTAACCTTGTTTTTCTTTGATTAACATGCACTTTTGGATTCATTAGCATTGTGGGAGGATTTATTTATAATTACTCCAAGAAAAAATAATATGTTTTTTTTTCTTTCTCTTAAATTCATATTTTAGGTACGCAAAAGACCTTTAAATAAAAAGGAGCTTGCTAAGAAGGAGGATGATGTTGTAACGGTTTACGACAATGCATATTTGACTGTTCATGAGCCTAAAGTGAAGGTTTGTTGATGTTGGAGTCAAGCACTATGTTTACCATTTATTTATATCGATATTAATTCAAAGGTTGAATTACCTCTGACTCAATATTGGGTTCTATTTCCAATTTTTATATTTATTTTCCTATCAAAAATCTAATTGTCTGTCCTATGATGAAAAGGTTGATTTGACAGCTTATGTCGAGAAGCATGAATTTTGTTTTGATGCTGTTATTGATGAGAATGTTACCAATGATGAAGTAAGGAAGCTCCTTATCAAAAATTAATATTCCTCCCCTTTTTTGTAGTTGTTTGTAGAATCGATTGCTTGCCTCTCTTTATCTTTGTTGCTAATTTAAGGCATGTCTGCTTTGCAATAATAGGTATATCGAGTTACAGTAGAACCTATTATTCCTACAATTTTCGAGAGGACAAAAGCTACCTGTTTTGCATATGGTCAGACAGGTGAGAAGATCAAAGCTACCCGTCTTGTTTATATTATACTTGTACTAAATGATAAGCATCACCCAATTATACACTCCAAACCTTTTAGCTTTATAAAAGAACAGGAGATACTAAGCCCGGTTGGAGAAGGAAAGGATAGAGATTAAGCTCTTCTTTTTTTCCTACCTGTGTAGTGTTCTTCCTCGGTATTTTTGTGAAATATGGGAATGAGCTCAGTATATTTAACATCTCAAAGTTATCATAACATATTCATTTTATAATGACTGGCTAGAGTTTGAAGGCTATCAATGGCCTTGGCTTACACAGTTATTTCTCGTGGTAGATGCAACCATACAAGCAATGAAAATGAAAAGTTGAATACAAATCAAACTGCTGTTGTCACAACATTAAGTTGTCCATTGATGTTCCATCGCTGCTGCTTTATCCTTGTACAGTCATCACCTTTATTCATTACTGTGATGCTTATGCTAACTGTGTTTGACTTTCAGGAAGTGGCAAAACATTTACAATGCAACCATTACCACTCAGAGCTGCAAATGACCTTGTTAGACAGTTGCATCGACCAGTTTACCGAAATCAGAAATTTAAATTGTGGCTTAGCTACTTTGAGATATATGGTGGAAAATTGTATGATCTTCTTGGTGACAGGAAGTAGGTATTCCTTTCCTAAAGAATATAGGGTGTGTTGTGTGTGTGATCGTGTTAGGACTAAGGTTTAAATGCATGAGTTCGGTGTTGCAATTCTATATGTTCTTCAAGCATTTAGTTTTTTTTTCATTTGACATGTATGTTTTATATTTGTGATCTGGTCCTTAACTGGAAGGTTGTGCTTTTAATGTTTGCTTCACTCGGCATGAGAAATTCCTACACAAGAGTGTTTGTTACACTCAGTCCACTTAAAATGACCACCAATGCATTCCTCTGGATTTCCCAAGCAGTGCTAACTTCATCCTTTATCTGGTCTAGCTTGATTTTTATTGTTTATTTAGTTGTGCACATCCATTTGTCCAAATCAGCATGCATTTACAGTGCTTACTAAGTGCATTAACCTGTAAATTATATTTGTCAATAGCTAGCTGAGTGGTTATGCTACTTTATAAACAGGAAACTCTTAATGAGAGAAGATGGACGGCAGCAAGTTTGTATTGTAGGACTACAAGAATTTGAAGTTTCTGATGTACAGATTGTCAAAGAATTCATCGAAAAAGGGAATGCAGCAAGGAGTACAGGATCCACTGGCGCGAATGAGGAGTCCTCCAGGTCACATGCTATCTTACAGTTGGTTGTAAAGAGGCACAATGAAGTAAAAGAGAGCAGGAGAAAGAATGATGAAAATGATACAAAAAGTGGGAAGGTTGTGGGGAAGATTTCTTTCATTGATCTTGCTGGAAGTGAAAGAGGTGCTGACACTACTGACAATGACCGTCAAACAAGGTACTTCATTTGTATTATTTGCTTCCCAGAAACTAACTACTTGCATGGGGGACTTCTAGCATGTTTTATGCATGTTAAGATTTTTGTCGATAACCTTATTGCACTAATTACTTTTAACTTACTAGCATACATAATATTATGTTTGATCGATATTGTAAATTTATTTAGAAGTGTTAAGAGCTCTCCTTTTCTTTTCATTTTAGTTTGTTTGCTCTCTATGTCTTGACTAAAAATGAAAGGAACAACATATTTTATTTTTTTTCTGTATACTGTAATTTTTTGATATTATATTGATCATATCATAAAATTGATATTTTAGTTATGTATATTTGCATGTTAGCTTTTTAATCTTAGTTTTTGGTTATCATTTTAAAGTCGAAACTAGATTTAACCTAATAAACCTAGGGATACTTCATTGAACAAGTTATTTGTTGTCTAAGTTTTAGAATTATATTTTCTTATAACTGCTGTGAACTTGGTTTGATAAATCTATGCTTCCTTGAGTTCCTTGTGTTCCTGTCCCGTGGCAATTTTCTTGTTCAGATCACACACCTGATCATATAGTTAAAAATCTCTTCAGTTTTTTTGCTAATCTGTGTAATAATTATAATAGGATTGAAGGAGCAGAAATTAACAAGAGTCTTTTAGCTTTGAAAGAGTGCATTCGAGCTTTGGACAATGACCAGATCCATATTCCTTTTCGTGGAAGTAAACTTACGGAAGTACTCCGTGACTCTTTCGTTGGCAATTCAAAGACTGTCATGATCTCTTGTATATCTCCAAATGCAGGATCTTGCGAACACACACTCAATACCTTGAGATATGCTGATCGGTATGTGTTCCCCTATTGTGAGTTTGACATTAGGTTCATAACCGAGAGTCCCATTCTCTGTGCACATGCATGTTTGTAGATATTAATTGTTTTCATCATAATATGAACAGAGTCAAGAGTCTGTCAAAAAGTGGAAATTCTAGAAAGGACCAAGCCCCAAATCCAGTACCACAGTCCAATAAAGAGGTTTTATCCACATCGTCCCTTCCAGACAGTGCTTGTGCCGAGGATTTTTATGATCAACGTCAACAGGTGAGAACAGTGGATACGGGCAGGAAAGCTATCGAGAAGGAACCCTCTTTGTACAGCTCTGCCGCTGATGTTGACAAGCAACCATCGAGTTTTTCTTCCAGTTTTGGGCGAGAGGAGAAAGGTTTGCCTTCTGTCTCAATGGACAGGAATAGGCTTGAAATGAAGAATGTGACTAGTCAAAAGATGAACCCTTATTCTCAAAATGATGTGGATGAGAAAGTGCTAAAGGTATCTCCCCCACGAAGAAAAGGGACCAAGGAGGAGAAACCTGAAAGGTCCTTGAACTGGACAAAAAGGGATGCCAATGGTTCTGATCATTTTGTCGCAAGCTCCAAGCAGCAAAGCACGGGGAGTTTTAACTCAGTTACCACTAGATCCAGGCAGCCTGAAACTGAATCCTCTCCTGATGTGAATAACAGTGCTGTCCTTGAGGTTTGGCAAAATATTTAGAACTGTCCTTTATAAATGTTTTCAATTGATTGTTAAACTCATTTGTGGCAGTAGTTTAGCTTCTTTGTAATGCATCTGCAGGAGGAAGAAGCACTAATTGCTGCTCATAGGAAAGAAATTGAGGACACAATGGAGATTGTCCGTGATGTGAGTTATTACATGTTTTTCTTTAGCATCAAATTAACCTTTTATGAAATTTAATTTCAGTTTCCTTTTCTAAGGCCACTTTCGGGTTTGAGTTACTTTAATTGTTTCCTATACAAATATCTGGAAACAACAAATAAAGGAAAATCAAGATAATCTTTTTAATATTAAAAATAGGTTAAAACTTACTTTTGATTCTTTATCCTTTTTCCTTTGGTTTCTATCTTTGAAAAAATCACTTGTCCTTTTAGCTTACACTAAAAATAACCTTTTTGGTTTTCCTTTGTTTTCTGTGAGTTATATTAACGAGTCTTGCATTGTAGTATAGTATAAGTTACTGATGTTGGAAAAGGTCAAAATGATATATTTGTATAACTTGCACAAAACAGTAATGAAGTGAATCATTTTAAAGAAAAATGGCCAGAATAAACATTGGTTATAAGATAAAACAATGAGCAAAAGCATATTCTAGCTTTAAAAATAAATTCAGAAACTATCTTCTTTAACCAAGTAGATCCAAAGTTTCCACTGCACTATTGACTATGTAGCTTTTGATATATTTGTTTTGCTCAGATTCTACTGTATGTTTAGTGATGATGGTAGTAAATTTGAACTTTCTGCTTGCAGACTAGTTGTTTGTTGGTACTCATCTTGTATTGGTTTTGGTTATCAGGAAATGAAACTATTAGCAGAAGTGGACCAGCCTGGAAGTATTATTGACAACTATGTAACCCAGCTGAGTTTTGTGCTATCTCGCAAAGCAGCTAGTCTTGTAAGTCTCCAGGCTCGCCTTGCGAGGTTTCAACATCGACTAAAAGAACAGGAGATACTAAGCCGAAAAAGAGTACCCCGATAAGTGACTTGGTTTCTCTTTTTCAATGTTGATGCTGTGTATGTAATTTTCACTCTCGTGTTTGTTAGAAGTATAGTTTGAAGGCTTTAGTTCATTTTACTCAACAAATCTTTGTGGGATATTCAAATTAAAATTACTTAAATGTATATTCGTCCCTTGTGATATATGACATTACCTTCACGACTTGGCAAAATGGGTTCAAGTAGATAGCATTGTTAGCATCAATTTTTGGGTACTATCTTTCTATTGGCATATTATTGAGAGTTGGGTCACACAATAAGAGTTACATATAGGTTGGTTGGTTGGTCAATATCTATTGAATAAAAGGGGATGTGGACAGTTGTTCTTAATGGGACCGACAATGTTAGAGCATCTCCAATGGTAGTATTTTTCAATGAGTTCTCCAACTAGACATCAATATAATAATTAAATATTGAATCAATTTGCCATGTCATAGTAGAGTTGCATTGCAATGCAACTAGTAAAAAATTGTGGTACCCAATCAAATTAATTTATGAGGTAAAATTGTGGGACCCATTTGAATTACACCAATAAAATAAATATTAAATAAATTATTTTAAGATGATATGGCTAGTGGGACCCATAAAGAACTAAAAAATGAATTGCACCATTGGAGATGGTCTTAGGAAACTTAGATTGAATTGAAGTGTCCAATGTAGCACTTAAGTTATGATACTCAAGCCACTCTCCATATTTAGTATGCGAACTCAACTCATTTTTGAATGGATTGTTTTTGGGTCTTTAGTGGGTTAAAATTAAAGTTTTCATTTTATTTATAATTCTTTTTCTTTTCTTAGATGTATGAAACTATTTGATGGATTTGATATTTTTGAAGTTGTTGGTCTTTTTTCGCTGAACTTGAATTAAAAACCATGTTTTTCTAAGAATGTTGAAAACATTGTGATCACTCCATGAGTTATTTACACCTAGACATGGCAATTAAACCCGTACCCGCGGGTACCCACCCCAACCCGTCCCGAAGTTGACGGGGAAAACCCGTTTTGACTGGGTTTGGGTTTTTCCCAATTACAAAATATGAGAACGGGTCGGGTAATGGGGACACTAGTACCTACCCCCGAACCCGCCCCGTTTATTTCATTGTGTATATTATTATATATTTTTGATAAATTTGAATATTAAATATGTGGCCAAAGTTTTGATATTTTGATTTGTATTTATTATTTAAAATATTTGAAATGTGTATAATTTTTTTTGAAATTATTTCATTTTATTATTTATTAAGTTAATTTTAGAAACAATGAGTATTTTACTAAAGAAATTGATTTAACTAAATGGATGGTGGCGGGGCGGGGATACCCGAACCCAACCCGAATTCGTTTGGGTTGGATTTGAGTTTTAATTCTCCATTTCCGTTTGGGTTTGAGGCGGAGAACGGGAATTGTTTGGGGATTCGGGTTTGGGGAGGTAATACTCGTCCCCGACCCGCCCATTGCCATCCCTATTTACACCTTTTTATATTGAAATATTTGATGTTAGATATTGGTTCTTTTTGAGCCATTTTTTTTAAAGTTTTCATGATTTATTGTTATTTAAATAATATAATTATTTTATTATTAATGCATGTACCTTGGTTTTTTTTTTAAAAGTACGGTGTATTTCGTATCCGTACCGGATAGATACCCGTATCTGCAGATCTATGTCTATGGATAAAGTCATCATGGTTAAAATATTGTAAACACCTCTCCTACACATGACACGATGTTTAAGACATTTGTCAGCTTCTTTTGAGGATCATTGTGGGAGCAAGATTCACTCTCACATAGTTTATTTAATTAATTAGTATTGTTTTTTATGGAAAAATTAATAATATTTTATTAATAGGTTTATACTTTGTAAAAAAAACTGAAATTTTAAAATAATTAAAACTCAAGCATTGATACTTCCAGCCACTGAGTCGTCGTTGCATCTGTTCAGTAATATGACGAAATTTATTCCTAGAGCTTCTATCATGAGTAATGTTTGACCTTAAATACTTTTCCAGGCTATGGGCTTCTCTGAAACCTGTGTGCTGTATTATTTGTCAGCATGTTCCACTTGACTTCGTTTCGAACAACTGCGACAATAACCGTTTATATTCAAAAAGCCTCACGTTTTCGTAATCGACTTCTGATTACCTCTATGCAGGAATGCATCTACTGTACTTAAAACGTTACCATAAGGTATAATATATTTTCACCTCTTCGTAGGTTCAAACATCACATCAATCCGATACTCCGAACACAAGATATGAATTTTCCAAGTTATCCGAAAATGCCAACACCTACGTCATTACCGTAACACACCTTACAACATCCAAAATAGAATTTTTATTGTATAATCACCAATACTTTAAATCCATACTTATCTCTTCGAATTCCGAACTCTAACTTGCGATCCATAACCATCTAACAACATCATCCTCTTTAACAATCACTCATATGGATCCCACGACAAATTCTACAGCAACTTTCGTCATTCTAACATCGCTCTAATGTCGACATTACACGCAAGGTTAATTCAAAGCCGTCAACTTTACGGTCAACCAGAAGCAACGAAACCTCGTAACTTCATAAGTTCCATCTTTTGAAATCATCCTTTCCACTTAGCACTCACCTTTAGAAAACATTAGGGGATTTACACTCTACTCGTAAATCAACAATCGTTACATTGCCTTTCACTCTCTAAGAAGCACTCATTAAGAATGTCTGACCATTCTCCGTCAAGACGCTCCAACTTGATTACAGACAATATCTTAAATCCATGTCTTCGGATTTGGGGAACAACGAAACCCCAACGATACTTGCATTATCTCCATCAGTAGCACAATGAACCAACACCTTACAATTGAACATATCCGAGAAGCAACGCTTCTCCCCCACTTATCTCAAACTAGCTCCTGCAACAATCGATTAGAAAACAAACAAGTACCGACAATGTTTCGCACATATGTCACGCACTAAGAAACAACATATCGACAGTATTCAACTGCCACACTACTCAACTGACTTGACAACTTGGTCAGACGGACCGACCTGCTCTGATACCACTAATATAACACCCCCAATTCTACCTTCGATAATTAATCAAATAATCAGAGTATAATAATTAAAACATGAGAATTGAATGTCACATTTTCTTAACAACAAAACACACTTAAGTTAAACAAGTTGATACATAACACAATTTAGGATAAACCATCATAAGAGTTTAATCATAGTCCTCAAATAAAATACTTCCAATTAATACGTAGCGGAATTCACAACTTTTAACTTCAAACAAGTATAGCATCTTAATCCAAATTAAACAACTTTAAAGTAACAAAGTACTTATTAGAAACAACTTCAAAAATTCAACAACGGAATAAAATCAACAATCAATAAAACATGCGTTCATCCCCCCGAGTGCTACGTATCAGAACGACGACACCGACTTGAACTCACAACAACTAAATCTTCACTCATTGTGTATAACCTGCACGTTACCAGTATAAAGGCAACGACCAACAAGAAAATGGTGAAATATCTACCAATATAATTGAGATTATGATAAATAATATATTAGTTAGATCGAATAAAACTACCACATCACGGTATTATCATCACATGTCACTCCACTTGATTATATCCAACAAATAATTCAATTCACGATTCAAGTCACAGAACTTCACATAAATTCATACTCATGCAATTTAGAATGAGACACTAACAATGCACATGCATGTGGTACCCAGAGCTTCAGTCCGCATCGCTAATTGCCAATTAATAGAGGCATCAAACAAGGCATAAACCTTCATCACAGTTTTTCAATCCAGACCGTCACAAAACAACAAAACTCGTCGCGAGACATACGCCTATATCACTATTTTTACCAATAAATAGTAGTAAATTATCAACATCACATCGTCGCAGGTTTATTATTATAAACTCTTTCATCTTCGTCATAACATCATCACAACAACACAATATAATAACAACAATAACTCAACAACAACTTAATAAATCAACACAAATAATTCAACGACAATTCGACGACAAATCAATATTGGCTATCAAGCCTACAATTTTATCTTACCAATAATTAGAGGCAATTCAACTAAATTCATCACCACCTGAAAATTCACATTTTTCAATTAAGTCACAATACAACGAATTCACCCAAAGCAACCTACACGTGTTCTGTAATTATTCGGACAATTTTCGACTCAAACCGGTTAATTAATTTATCAGTTAAAATTACTAATACTCCTATTCGATACTGTTTCGACTCTTATTATTACTACCACTTCTTTGTTCTTAAAATTGTTTTTGCCACAAAATCTAGTCTCAGCCACTATTCTTAGTGTCACAAAACAATTATGCTGCTAATAACTTTTCTATCATTCGATTCCAGACTATACTACCAGTTACATTATATGTATATCATTCTGCTATCTTCATTAAGCCTATTTCCAATTTACTTTCCTGCTACTGGTATACTACATATGCCAAGCATACACTATATCTGTTATTTATTACACTAAACCATATTACTGTATCTCTGTTAGATAGTGCTACCAAAACAATTCCACCAATCAATCCATTGTCCAATTTCTGAACCATACTATTATATCTCCTAAGATAAATTTTTTTATCTACATTTCCATTAGGCTAAATAATTAAATTATCTTTTTCATACCAGGCTAAACAACTAAATTATGGCTAAATAGTTAAGAAAAGAATTAAGAAAGAAACAAAATTGAGTGGTCCTGCTTCCTGTATGAGCATGGCGCCCACCCCACCTTATACTAACCGCCTGGGGCGCCCATCCCAGGCCTAAGGGGCGCTCACCCCTTATCTCTGTGGCCCCCGCCACAACTCCTTAGGTTATGGGGCGCCCACCCCTTTCTGGCGTGGCCCCCGCCCCAATTCTTCCTTTTCCACCATTTGTCTTCTTCTTCTTCTTCTTCTCCTACTAATTTTTAGAATTCAATATTCATAATTTAATCGATCCATTAACACTAACACAATACTCTATAATTCAGAAAAATCGATTTACACTAAATCCACACGAACAATTTTCTTTTTGCAACAACATTTCAATTGACAGAACACAACCAATTTCCTTATCGATTTCCAAAAAAATATCACAACAGCAACAATAACACAAACAATAACAACACCAACACAGACAACAACAATACCAATTACAGTATAAATTTTAACGACCAAAAATCCCACATATCATCCATCATATTCCCGATTATAGAGTTAGAACCCCACCCTTACCTTGGATTGGAAGTTGCTCTATAATTCTTCGATCGAATCCTAGCTTCGCCATAACTTCCAACCTTTGTCTCTTCTGCAATTTTTCCTCTTCACAACAACTCTTTGTGTCTTCACCAAACCCTTGTGCCTCTTTCTCTACACTTTCTCATGACCACCACTTTCTCCAATTCTTTCACTTCTAATTAACCTAATTTTTATTAATTTAACCAAACCCTTCACAACTTATTATTTCTTTTGGGCTTAACTCCACAATTTCAATTTGGCTTAACTTACACCCCCACATTTCTACTATCAACCACCGAAACAATCCCAACTAAATAATCACTTCATTATTTCACCACCGGTAATTAGATAATTAATTCCAATAAGATAATTTAAAGTCCAATATTTCACAACATCAACGAATAAATTCTAAAACGATTCAATTAAATAACTAATCAAATTCCGGACATTACAATAACAACTAAGCACTATTAAGTAATTAATGCAGAGATAATTTTGGGATATAAGCATTAAATGCACCTAGATTTTTTAACATTTGCTTATATTTAAGGCCAAAAAATTTAAAAGACTTTTGCTTATAAATATTGTCGGAGGGAGTACAACTTTATAACACTAATTCTATCTAAAGATTTTCAACCTAAAAAATTACTACTTTTTAAAAATAAATATTTAATCAATAGCATATCAAATAATTACATAGTGCATTTAAAAAATATTAAAAAAGAAATAAAATTGTGATTATGTCAGGTAAGCTTATTTATTGAGTCGATGACACAAATTAATATTTTAAAAATTGGATCGAATCAGTTAGTTCAATTGGTTGGATCGGGAACTAGATGTAAATCTAGTCCGGTGAACCTTGAAAATCCACTAGTGGGTTAAAACTTGAATAAAAAAGAAAAATTAGATTGAACTGTCCAAAATCGTTCAACCAAATAATTTGAACCGATTTTTAAAAACTTTCCGATTCAAAAAAATGCTTCAAATTAGCCTTTTTTTAAAAAAAAGTTTAATATGTCATATCAAATTTTAAAACATTTTCCATTCTAAAAAAAATCTTTTTTTTAACAACCACACAAACTTCTAAATTTTATCACTATGTTACTATTTTTTTCATTCAACCACTCCTCATTATCATCAAGTCGTCATTTTCTAACATAGTCACATCGTCCAACTCAATATTAATTGTTTTTGTTGTTTAATTGTAAATTATTTGTTGTCGTTCAACTCGCATTCACTTATTGTTTTTCAACTAGTGACAAACCAGTGCATACGCACGGGGTCTGGTCTGATACACACACCTGTTTACATAATACATTTATTTTAAATAGAGCATTTAAAAAGAAAAAATATTTAGATCAATAATAAATTTTTCGTATATAAAATTATTTAGATCAATAATAAATTTTTCCCTTATATCATTCTTGGATCATAAATATTTGAATCCTAAATATCATCTTTCTTATGTAAAAATATGTAGATAAGAATATATATTTTTTCCCGTATTGAAATATTATTTATGTTTAGATATCACTTACAAAAATATATGGATCAATAGTAAATTTTTGTATATAAAAATATGGGTTAATATCACTTTACACCCCTGCCGTATAGGCGTGTTTTGCTTTACCCCCCTCTGAAAAAAAATTTATTGGACAAACCTTACCAAATAAAGATTCCAAAAAACTTGACCCTGGATCAAAATTCCAAGAGAATCTGCATACGTGGCATGCGCATGTGGCAATTTTTTATTTTTTATTTATTTTTAATTTCCACGAGGAATTTTGTTTTTTTTTCAAATTTTTTTTATTATTTTTTTCCAATTTTTTTTTAATTATTTATATATATATATATATATATATATATATATATATATATATATATATATATATATATATATATTTTATTATTTTTTTATTTTTATTATTTTTTTATTATTTTTTTCCAATTTTTTTTATTTTTAAAATTTATTTTTATTATATATAAATCCGTAGGTAAATCCGCAGGTCTTTTTAAATCCGTAGGTAAATCCGCAGGTATTGTCAAATTCGCAGGTAAATCCGCAGGCATTTTTAAAGGTAAATCCGCAGGTAATTTTAAATCCGTAGGTAAATCCGCAAGTAAATCCGTAGGTAAATCCGCAGGTATTGTCAAATTCGTAGGTAAATTCGCAAGTATTTTTAAATCCGTAGGTAAATCCGCGTAAATCCGCAGGTATTGTCAAATTCGTAGGTAAATCTGCAAGTATTTTTAAATCCGTATGTATTTTTAAATCCGCAGGTATTGTAAAATTCGCAGGTAAATCCGCAGGTATTTTTAAAGGTAAATCCGCAGGTAATTTTAAATCCGTAGGTATTGTCAAATTCGTAGGTAAATCCGCAGGTATTTTAAATACGTATGTAAATTCGCGGGTATTGTCAAATTCGTAGGTAAATCCGCAGGTATTGTCAAATATTTTTTAAAATCGTAAAAAAATATTAATTTTTTTTTTAAAAAATAATTAAAAAAAAATTAAAAAAAATTAATAAAAAACATTTAAAAAAAATTAAAAAAAATATTAAAAAAAAATTTCACGTGGCAGTGCTGACTGTGCCACATCGCTTATGTGTTGTACAGTCAGCACTACCAAAAATGCCACGTAGGCAAGATTCTAAGAGTCTTGGCCAAAAAAATTGATCAGGGTCAAATTTGATGGAATCTTTATTTTAGAGGGGGTAAAGCAAAACACGCTTATATGGCAGGGAGGTAAAGTGGTATTAACCCTAAAAATATTTAGATTAATAATAGATTTTTTCTCGTATACCATTTTTGAGTAATTTTTTTGGGATCATAAATATCATTTTTCGTATATAAAAATATTTAGATCAATAATAAATTTTTTCCGTATACAAATATTATTTTTGTTTAGGTATCATTTATAAAAATATTTGAATGAATAGTAAATTTTCGTATAAAAAATATTTAGATCAATAATAGATTTTCCCTGTATACCATTTTTGAATCATAAATACCATTTTTCATATAGAAAAATATTTAGATCAATTAAAGATTTTTTTTCTGAATACAAATATTATTTATGTTTAGATATCATTTACAAAAATATCTGGATCAATAGTAAAGTTTCGTATATAAATATATTTAAATCAATAATATATTTTTTCCCGTAGACCATTTTTTATTTAAATTTTTTGGATCATAAATATCATTTTTCATATTGAAAAATATTTAGATTAATAAAAGATTTCTTTCCCACATACAAATATTATTTATGTTTAGGTATCGTTTACAAAAATATTTAGATCAATTGTAAATTTTTGTATATAAAAATATTTAGATCAATAATAGATTTTTACCCGTATACCATTTTTTTAATTACATTTTTTTGGATCATAAATATCATTTTTCATATAGAAAAATATTTAGATCAATTATAGATTTTTTCTCGTATACAAATATTATTTATGTTTAGGCAACGTTTACAAAAATATCTAGATCAATAGTAAATTTTCGTATATAAAAATATTTAGATCAATAATAGATTTTTTCCCGTATACCACTTTTGAATAAAAACTTTTTGGATCATAAATACCGTTTTTCGTATATAAAAATATTTTAATCAATAATAGATTTTTCCCGTATTTAAATACTATTGTTTATATTTAGGAATCATTTACAAAAATATCAGGATAAATAGTAAATTTTTGTATATAAAAATATTTAAATCAATAATAATTTTTTTCCCATATACTATTTTTGAATTAAAATTTTTGGATCATAAATACCATTTTTCATATAGAAAAATATTTAGATCAATAAAAGGTTTTTTTCCGTGTATAAATATTATTTATGTTTAGGTATCGTTTACAAAAATATCTGAATGAATAGTAAATTTTTGTATACAAAAATATTTAGATCAATAATAATTTTTTTTCCCGTATACTATATTTTATTAAATTTTTTTATCATAAATATCATTTTTCTTATAAAGAGTAAATAGAGTATAAAGAGATTAGAGTAGAAAACTGAAAAGGTGAAGAGAGAAAAAGAATAGTGAAAATAAGTTATAATATAGTTAAATAAAATACTAAGATTATAATGGATAATTGTGTAGATAGACAAAAAAACCAACAATTTTAATAGGTGTAAAAAAGTAAGGATGGATAATTTTATAAAAAGCAAAACCACTAATTTTCTTATATTATAGATTAAGAATATTGTTTTATTTATTTTGATAATTCAATTCTTTTCAATTTTTGTATTTTGAATTTTTTAAATTTTATTTTAAATATTACATTTTATTATTCAAGTTGTTCAAATTGTTATTAAATGAAAGTTAAAATTAAAGGTACAATTTTATTGTTTTATTATGTGCATCATTGATTTTAGGGTTAATACCTATTTTCACCCTTGTCATATGGGGTTGGTTTGAAAAAACCCCTGCCAAAAAAAAAAGTTGCAAGAATTTCCCTAACATTTAAAGATTCTCTCGTTTTAAACCTTGTAAAAATTTTGTTTTTAAAACCAATCTTGCCATTTGAAGGACTCTATCATTTTGAACCCTGTAAATTATTTTTTTAGTAAAATCAACCTTGCCCGTCATATTCCAGAGGGTTTAAAATGACATAATCTACAAGATTATAGGGTTTAAAATGACTGAATCTTCAAATGGCAAGGTTGGTTTTAAAAACAAAATTTTTATAAGGTTTAAAACGAGAGAATCTTCAAATGTTAGGGGAATTCTTGCAATTTTTTTTTTGCAGGGGAATTTTTCAAACCGACCTCATGGCAGGGGTGAAAATAGGTATTAACCCTTGATTTTATTATATTAACTTTGTATTGAATTTTAAAAATATTTATTTTATTAAATTATAAAAATATGATACATTTGTGAAATTTAATATTATATTATTAATTTAATTTATAAACGGTAGTTTAATTAATTAAACATTAAATCGAAAATTTTACAGCTGAAATGAAAGAATATTCTTATATTAACTAAAGAATGAAATCTACACAAGATTTGAAAAGAAAAAGGAGTACTACTACTAGTCCAATAAATATAGTGCAAAGAAAAGAGCTATGAATGACCCGTCGACACGCGTTGGCATACAGTTTTCGAGTAAGAACACAGCAAAGTAAAGACGAAGGGTCAGCGCTGCTACTCATGCCGTATTCAACGCATCAAAGCAAGAGAAAGCCATTGCTACTCTCTACCGACAAATCTCGTAGGGTATGTTTGGATTGGTGGTATGTGATGGAATGGAATGGAGTGAAGTGGTAACTAATGAGGTTCCATTGTTTGGATTAGCTAATAATGGATGGAATGGAATGTAACATGATGGAATACATTCCATCCCATTCCATCCAATTCCCTCATTTTTTGTTCCATTCAATTTGGGGTGTATGTGATGGAATGAGACATTTTAAATAAAATAACCAAACAATGGAGTGGGATCTATGTTCCGTTCCGCTCCGCTCCGTTCCACTCCATTAGATTTTATTCCGCTCCGCTCCGTTATGTTCCATCAATCCAAACATAGCCGTAGATCAACTTAGAAACTACTCCACCAATTTCATTTTCCATACGAAGATTATTGTAATAATGTAGTACTAATATAACACAAAAACAACACTGATCAAGTTCAAATTCAAATTCAAATTCCTTTCACATAATACTCAGCTTCTTTTTCCTTACAAAATAAAGTGATACTAATTCATACTAACATATACACAACAACGCGCTTTAGTAAAATAAAATAAAATAAAAAATAAAAAAACTCAGATCTAGAAAAACAAGAAGAGTTTCAGTCATCTGAATCGCCACCGCCGAAGATAGAAAACCGGTTATACAAAAGCACAAGAATGATAACAAGGAAGAGCGCGACTCCGAAGGGAGATCCACTAACACGGTGGATGGTATCAGGCTCTCCGGTGGAGAAAATAGCTGAAATGAACGAGCCGCGTTCGGAGGAGAGGAACTGGATAGTGAGGAGAAGGATGATTGGTAAGAGAAGAAGACCGAGTGGACTTAAGAGCTCGGATATAGCTTCGGTGACGGCTTCACCTTGATCTCCGAGAAGAAAAGGGACGATTACGACTATGGCTACGACGACGGCTAGGAGAATGCCGTGTGGTGCTCCTCCGCCGCCACCGTGTTGTCTGTCTGGAACCATGTTAGGAGGAGAAGCAACAGTAAGGGTTGAAATGAAAGGTTGTGTGTTGTGTTGTTGGCGTAATGGTGTTGTGTTGTTGGCGTAATGGTGTTGTCTTTTTTGGAGTTATTGGGGTTTTTAAAATAAGTGAGTGCTTTGGGGTTGGGGACGCGTAAGGGACAATTTTCAATTTCAATTTGATTTTGGAGTGGTTTGGGTTGTGCGGGGAAATGGGAGTAAAATAGTAGGATAGCATGCCATCATGTGCGTGGGGAAAAGGTAAGGAAGGTGGGGAAATATAATTAAAGAAGGGGAAATAAAATGGTTTGGGTTACTTTGCTTGCATCATGTGGGGGCTTGGTTGTGATTTTTATTTTTTTCAAAGGAAATTATTAATATACCCGTGTTTTTTCTATGGACTTTATATTTTTTTTTTTTTGAAAAGGCTAAAAAATATATTAATAGGATACACAGCATAAGTTATGCCATGATGCTGGTACAAGATTACATTTATACTGCTAAACAGAAGCCAAACATTAAACTTCTAAGACTACCATTACAAGAGTAATAAGACCACAAAACTTAAAACATGCAGCAGCAAGACACACACCGATCTCCACCACATTCAGTACCAACGTAATGCCCAATAAATTTATGATTCTCTCATCAATATTGGGTCATGGTTAAATCCAACAGCTTTGGAGCTGCAACCAGAGAACTGCAAAAAGAACAGAAGAATTGTCTCATGAAAAAACACCATACCACCAAGCACTTTTGGAAACAACACGAGCCAGACTACAAATCTCGGAGTGATGATACCAAATCATAACGGTACATTTAACACCATATAACACCATAGAACAATAACCTCACTGGCAGTAACCGACCCGATCAATGTAGATTAAGCCCTCCGGATAATGAACAGAACACGAACAGACGCACCTAAACCCCTCGGAACGGACATACTGTAATACATCTCAACGCCTTCACAACCACATTGATGCGCCTTTCAGGGTGACAGCAAGGAACATAACAGGATTTGCAGGCCTTGAACGACATAAGACGGGTTCCTCCAGCCTAAGGATCAAACGAAAGCTCCACCACACAGCATAGTCGGACTGGAGAACACACTCCACTTCAAGCATTTGACTGGCGCTTCACCAGAGACATCACAGAGAGAACAAAGATTTAGATCGACCCTCGACCGAACATTAGACCTCTCTTCAATATAACCAAAAACAACCTTACTCATCCATACATCCAAAGCATGATCTGGGATTCACATACCACTGAGCCAAACAGTAGTCTACTCTTTTTGATCTAATGTTCAACCAATTCCATGTTAATCTTTTTACATTTTCAACCATTTGCTCTATTGATATCACAGAGTTGTTAAATATTTTGTCATTTCTCGCTTTCCATATACTCCAAATGCAAGCAAACCACACAGCGCTTACTCTCTTCGAGAAAACTCTTCCGCTTTCCAGTAGGCCTTCAAATTGCTCTAGATGCGCCAAACAGTCTTTTCGAAATACCGTGGATATTCCCAACCATTTGCTTATGGCGTACCAAAGACCTGCAAACATTGGACACTCAAAAAACAAATGAGGCACCGTCTCTTGGACCTATTTACAAAAAAAAATTAAACACACCCTCGTTTCATCTGAAATCATTCTTTCTGATCAATAGTGAAAAGTCATTCTTAGAAGACAACACATCATTTGTGAAGAAAAAAAATTAATAAGTTTAAAGTAGTTAGCAATGGAAATAGATAAAGTACATAAAGAATAAGTAATAACACACAGAATTATTTTGGTTCCTCTGCAACTGAGAGTAATCCAGTTCCTTTGTTCCACAAGAGATTTTTCACCATAATCAAAACATGATTACAAATTGCTCAAGCAAACTAGCCTGAGACTTATTTTATACAATAAACTTAGAAAGAGACTTCTACTTAAGCAACCTAGCAATAGACTTCGTTTGCTTAAGCAACCTAGCAAGAGACTTCATTTGCTCAAACAACCTAGCAAAGGACTTCCATTATACTTCTAAATAAACAATTTAGATGAATAGACAACAAGATGCACTTGATATACAATCAGTGGTGTACAAAGAATACAACACAAACAAAGACTTAAACACTTGAGATTTCTAAGATATACAAAGATAAGAAATCTCAAGACTATGTGCAATACAACAAATATATACGAAAGCTTAGAGTTTCCAGTTCTTGTTCTTGAGATTTCTTGTTGTTATCTTCCTTCAAATATTCAGCTCTTTATATAGAGCCAACAAAAGATTTGTTGAAAGATGACTTGCACAAGTGTCTTTGCTGAGAAACAATTTTCAAGAGAGAGACGTTGGATGTTGGTATTGTGAAGATCTTCATCTTCGATGTAAAAGCTTTATCCAGGTGTCTTTCTCAAACATGGCGACCACAAGGATGGTTAGGAAAACTAAAGAGGTCATGTCAAAATACCTTGAGCCTTGCACTAGGAAACCCTAGTTGACTTTCTCCATAATCTGGCTTTTTACAAGATAGAACTGCTTTGCACACAGAGTACGGACAAGAGGCGCAATACTATGTTTCCCAGGTCATCATAATCTGAGTTGTCATTAGAATTTGAGATTTCAAGTGATGAGTCCTCAGATTCTGATCCTTCAGAATTTGAATCATTTGCTTCTCTTTATAAGTTATTTAACAGGTTCATAACCAATTTAATTTAGAGCTTATGATCCCGCACACTTCAACAAATGTTAGTATACCCAATTGTTCTTTAAGTACATTGTTATCATCAAAATCCAGAGAGTATGAACAAATTTTATTCCAATAATGGGTCCCTCAAATGACTGGGGGTTATTTCCCCTAGATGAAGATAAGAGGATTTGTAATCAATATGGAGGATGCAATATCCCTTTCCATGAGAGCTTGTTCTCCATCATATGTTGTTATATTCTCTTCGATGAACTTTAAATGGGTGTGTTGAACTATTTGTTGATCGCTCTTTCATAGTTGCATCCAGTGAGTTAGACATTTATTAAAGTCTTCCAACACTGGTGCGATTACAAATGAGGTAAGATGACTACCACATTGTTTTTATATATTTTCAAGATTAAAAATAGCCCTAATTATGACAATGGTTATGGCTTGCCCTCCTTAAGGCAACCTATCTGGTACTTTGAAGCCTATTCTAAAAGTATGAAATTTTTTGACGATCGCTTCTATTTGGTTACTCCTATGACAAAGAGGCACGTGCAAATATTTATCGCTTGGAACTCAACTGTCCATTTACGTGTTTGAACATCTTCCATAAGTATTGGACTAAGAGCCATTACCTGACAAGGGATGGTTCATATAGTTACAAGGAATAGGACATGTCCCAGGAGGAATATACTTGATAACTCAACTAGTGGCCTTCTTAAATACGCTTTGTTGTGTTGGTGGTGTTTTGAGAAATCGATCGAAAAGGTGCATTCAGACTTGTTGGTTGGTTGATGCTAAATCAAAGGAGGAAAGAAAGATAATCTTTGGCGACCATCATATCTATGTACCCCCACATATAGGTTACAATTCTGTTGAAAGCTTGTAGATCAAACCTTTCATATGGCCAAAGTTTTTCCTTCTTCAATCCCACCTTCATGAAGAGATCCGAGTACATAATGTCGTAGGAGCTACCTCCATCAATAAGTATCATGGAGACATCAAATATGAACATTGTGGCTGTTATGACCAAAGGAAAGATCTCATTAGGGATTTCCCTAACCTTCTCGCTATCCTAAAATCCGAGGACCATCCCTTCCGAGTTCCTGTTTGACGTGCTCCATTTCTTTTTGCTAGACATAATCAGCTCAACGACACAGTGCAAGTGTACAGAAATATTGAAGTAATAAAAAGAGTGATCGTTCCTTAGAAACTGATTTAGTACCGAGTTCTAGTAGTTCTATGTTTATCTAAGACATTCAATTTTTATGAATGTTTTGTGAAAAGTTAAAAATCGGTCAAATTATAAAGAAGGATCTAAGAAAATGATTCATGCCTACGAATTTACTCATACAAGTTCGATTCAGATTATTATGAGAATTTTGTTTGCATAAAATAATAGAAAATAGTAGTAATGCCAACTTCTGTCGGTGCATTACTATGTTCTAAACTCATGACTTACCTACTTTCATAGCGTATCATGTTCGATTAGAAACCTGTAAAAGTGCACCTGCTTAAAAGATAAATTTTTCTTAATTGATTCTAAAACACTTTCGTCGCCTCAAAATAAACTATTCAATTTTCTAAGCCAGACATCAATTATACCCTTTTAGCGTATAATTGGTACCCTTTCAGTTGTCAAATTCCAAAGAAAACCCTAACAAAGAATAAAAGTCCAATCAAAGTGAAGACACCAGTGAAAAAGAGTCTTGAGAAAGTAAGAGAACCCACTAAGGATGTCAAGACAAAAGTTGTCAGTGGGGTGAAAAGGGGAAGCAAAGACTAAAACCCAGGACAGAGTTGAAGAGAAAAGAGCATAGGGAAATAAAATAGAGAAGCGGGAGGAAAACAAGGCCACAAGGAAGAGCAGCAGACTTAGAGCCTAGCTCGTATTTCCTTCTTACTCTAATGGTTGACGGGTCATGGCGTGTCACTACTCATCAAATGATATTGAGAACGCTGTCCTTACTCTATGTTTGGGGTGTGGCAGCTTCCGCCATGACATATGTTTTCCAAAACCAATCTACCCATAATCATCTGTTAGCTTTAGGTTTTTTAATTTCTGCAATTTTAAATTTTTGGTTAAGGAATGAAAAGTCCATGTTTTGTGTTGATGCTGCTCTAATTTTAATTTCAGTCTTTTATGTTAAATAAAAATAATAAAAATAGAAGAAAATAACTAGCTTCATCCCTGTAAATAACAAAATTTCTAAAGACTTGGAAGAATTCTGAATGGAATGCTGACAATATTGGAAACAAGGTCTTAAAAACAAATCAATGCACCTAATTGTGATTTTATGTTAACTCTTGTCGCGCCAGAAGTAGTCAAGAAAGTAGATAGCCTCTTAAGAAGTTTGAAATGTCTTAGAGTATGGAATAAGATTCATTGTATGATTTAGTTTAGGGGAGGATAAGACTACCGCTTAAGATTAATACAAAGGATACACTACATGTATAAATAAACACACAAAAGGAATATATATCTTGCAAGACTTAATACTTTAATATGTATTTTTATTTTCATCATTTAATAGTTTAATTGATTTCATTTTTTCTATTTTAGAGTAATTGTAAAGAGTACAATAAGTGCTATCTTTTGTTAGTATCTAAATCTCCGAAACCAAAGTTTTTCATGGGTTTAGAATTTAACCCAAATATACAATTTATTATAGATAAATATTCAACCAAGAGAAAATACTCCTTGGTGAAGTTACAATACCACTCTTTCCAGAACTACAACACAAGCCTCACTAAACAAAAGAACTTTCTCGAAGCGCTACGCCTAAATTCAAGTGAGAGAAAGTAAAGAAAATAGTTTTAAAGAGAGAGAGAGAGAGAGAGTGTGAATAATAAGGTATGAAGAATCACGATTCTGAATGTGAATTTATAAAGGGAAGGATCTTTGTTTATACGTTCGAGGTTGGCTCAAAAAAGAAAAATTTCTTGGGCCATATTTAATGTGTCAATCAATTCGAAGGCCTTCAAATATCTGTTTAGGCTATTTTAAAAGGAAGGAAAGGATTCATAGTCGTTGTCATTAATTAATACATTGTCATAAACGTTTGAAGACCATTTTTGCACAAAACCTATTGATTAGGTATAATTGCAAATTGATTTGACATTGTAAAATTTTGTCCAAAAATATTGAAACAGTTCCTGAATCAATTGGCATATTTTAAAAAAAAATAGGAATAAATATTTAAGAAAAATAGTTTCGAAAATATATTTAGTGTGTGGGTGTGTGTCTGATTTAGCAGTATAACTTTACGAAAAAAACCCTTATACTTTAACAACTTACTGTTCACTCAGACGCGTCAGGGAAATCTTTCACACTTTGAAGCTTCAAGACTTGTCAGATAATCTAAATCCACACACACTTGCTTGAGTTCATGTTGGAGATTAAGCTTAATATTTATACTTTGTTGAGTGTAATCATCAGAGGACCTTTGCAATGAACATCAAACCTTAGCTTAGTCTATTTGCATTTTTAACCGCTTTTTATGCTTGCACTTTAGATTGTTATCATCAAAAGCTAGTTGGCACCATAAGAAATTATTCATTCTCTAGAGAATCTTGTCCAAAGCTTCTAACCTGCAAAATATGGTTTCACATTTTCCCCATTTTGATGATGATGACACATCTCTCAGGGAAGTGGTCAAAGAAATAAACAAATATGTTTTTGAGTGATTTAACTCCCCCTAAATTAAGAGACATTATACTCTACTGCCCTTGAGAGTATACTTCTCCACCTTTGTCAAAATAAAAAAGAAAGGTAAAAAGATGCATTACAAAAATTTAAATATGAAAACAAATTCGCACATACGCATTTAGGAGAGGAATATCACACTTTTATTAAAATTTGAATTGAAGTGCATAGAGCAATGAAATTCACAAAACTAAAAGTAGTACGAAAAGCAAGAAATTTTAGAATAATAAATAGCAAGAGAGTAAATGCACTTAGACACATAGGTGAGATTATTCATTTCCATAAGTATCATTATGCCTTGAGATGATTTTCTTGATTTCCTTAATATCTTTGGCTAAGTACTGACATATCTCCAAGACTTTGATGATCTTTGTGTCTTCTATTTCTCCCGCTTCTTCTTCTTCCTTGATTATTGGGTCATTCTCCAATTCTCCAGGTTTGATGAGAACATCCATCTCCTTGAAAGCATATAGGTAATCCTTTTGTTGGAAGAGTCTACGGTTTCTAATTTGGTATCAACAATGAATGTTCCTAGGATTTTGGTGATCATTGCTCCGTAAGTAAGTTTTGCTGACTAGCTTTCTTTGCGTTGAATCATGTGGAGGGGTATTCCTACTACCCAATTTGTTGGAACCTCTTGAATCAAAATCCAGCGGGGTATTACATAATCTCTGATGACATATATAAGGTTGACACTCTTTGTAAAAATGATTCGTGTTTGAAGGTAGTGGATGATGCAAATCTTTGGTTTTAAAAAGGTTAATTAGAAGGGAACTTTCTTTTCTCCACAGAGTTAATGAGAAGGCAGTTTAAGGTTGTGGGACGTTTGAAGTTCTTAAAACCCACGAGTACCTCATAGGTGTAGGATGTTCCCTCAAAGGATAACTTACATATTCTACCAAAGTTATCCCTGTGGATATTTATTTCCACTCCCCTTACTAATGATCTTAGGGAAGCTCCTACAATCCTCTAGAGAGGCTTGAAAAATTTGATGATACAATTTATAACTTCTGTCGGATACCTGTATGAAGAAATCCCTAAGAGAGGCTTGACAAATTTGATGATACAGTTTATAACTCCTCATGAAGCTTGGATCCATGTACCATGGTTGGATTACCTTCTTTTAGAAAATCATCTACTATTCTTGATTTATATTTATCAACCCAAAGGTAAAAGCGTTTATTTTTGGAGCATTTCAAGTTTTGTGGATTTTTGAGTAGGCCATGATGATACATACGGTGAGAGAAAGAGAGCTCACACAAGAAAGAAACTAGAAGAGATGAAATTTTGAGATGCAAAAAAAGCGAGGAATGCATACCTATTTGTAGCGAGTCTTATAACGATTTTAAGCGTGAATTTCTTTCAAACAATCAATGGAGATTGTGCTGATTGAAAATTATATCTAAATCATTCAAAAAGAGGCATGTCGATTGATTGGCTACGGGCTGAAATCGGTTGGTTGATCAGATTTTCTAAGAATTTAAGCCATTATTATCAATGCAGGATCTAATTGCCTTGAAGACTACATTTGGCTCAGATTTGATTTGAAAAGATGTGCGCTAAGCTTGTCCAGTCGGTTTCCTTAAGGAGATAATCAAACAGGCTTACGTTAATCATCCTTCTTGGTGCTTTTTGGGCCTTCTGTTGGATTTCATATCTTTTATGCACCCCTATTCATCTTTATTAGCACCTCATTTCTATACAAGACCATGAAACTCATCCTTTTGGTTTGTGAAAATAATATATTGAGATGAGCAAAATTAAATCCACTATTTTAAAGGATTGATTGGATTTTTCTTATAATTTAATCTTTAAAATAGTGTACTACCTCACATATCAAGAAATCTTGATATAACTTTCCTCTTTAAAGGAAACACCAACACATTATGGTGTGTCTTTCTCTTTGAATTGTTGGATGCGAGAGTTGGTTTAAATAACAAGATAAATATATCCATGACAGACATATTCGCTCAACGTACTATGAGGTTAGCTAATTATTAAGGAATAAAGATGTTGAGATCACCCTTAATGAAGAGATCTTGCTTTGATCACAGTTGTTGATATTCACCATCATCGTTCATTCTTAGATCAGAGACTTAGACCACTGTATAATTAAGAGTATACTTTTTGCTTTGCACAACTTCATTTAATATTAGCTAAGACATTGAGGTACACACCATACCTTCAAAACATAATAAGGTTTCACTTTTGATACCAGATCTTCTTGGGTCCAGGTGTGATAGTTCTTCCAGAAGGTCTAAGGTTGTTGCCTTTATACCTCTTTAACATATCAAAATAGAAAGGTTCTAAGTGCCCAAATTTCTTGCATTGAGAGCGTTTAGAAGTGAGACAATTCTTTTCTTATTTTTTACGCCTTTACTAGGTGTTATAATCCAGTTTGAATCCTATTCCACTTTCATTTAAGGAAGGCCTTTGACTTGATATGATTATGTCAAGATTTTATTTCCCCTTGGTAAATTAACCTAGGGTTTCATACAATTGTGTAACTTCCACTTTCAAAGAGACATAAGTCTCACATGTTTCTCTTGAGAATATTAGCTATTTGTAACTTAAGCGATTTATTGTTTTCTTCAAGAAGCCACAAATACTCCTTAAGGTCTACATTGTATTTTTTAATCCTATTAGCTTCTCCAACCAACTTAGCACTAATTTGAAACAATTACTTGTAAGAAGGCTTAATTACATCATAAACATCTTCCTCATATGATGCTCTAAACTTCATCTTCTTTTTTTAAGCAGGATTCATCCAAGGTTCTCTCTGAGGATGATTCTTGTTTCCTTTTGAATGCTTTATCTTCCCTTCTCATTTAGAAGATTCCACTGGATGATAATAATTCTTCACAACCTCTTACAATGAGGTTCCTTCACTTGATGTTAAATCTTCCAAAGATCATTCAAATACTAAGTATGTTCTTTCGAATGAAGCCATGCGAGTTGTTTGATAGGAGTATGATGAGTATGATAATTCTTAAGTTTTTAAGCTTGTACCTACATATTTGAGTAATTGAACTAGTTCGTTCAATTTCTCTATCATTTCCTTCTTCTTTAATTTTTCCTGAAATTATGAATATTCTCATCTTTTGATTTAAGGATTAGATTGAATTTGTAATTATTAACTTAATGTTAGCAATAAATGTTACAATATACTTTCTAACATTCCTAAATTTTGAAAAAAAAATTGCGAGGGGATTCTTCATCTTCGCCTCACGTGTTCACCTTCTCTTGTCTGATAACTGGAGAAACTCCATATATCATTTCAAGTGCATTTCACATTTCCTTTACAGTTTTGCAATCATAGATATAGAGAAGTTTATTATCATCTAGGGACATTGCAATAAAATTCTTTGTCTTAAAATTAATTTTAAATTTTCTCATTTCTTCTATGGTCCAAAGCAAATCGAGTTTACATACTACTTATCCATTTACCTAGTAAATATGGATAAACAAACCGTTGATTAAAAATTTTCACAATTCAAAATTAATACTTTGAATAAAGATTATAAATCTAGCTTTCTATATTTCAAACCTAGCACCATTAAAGGGTTAAGGTGTGTTTTGGAATGATCTCTTTAAAAATGTGTTGGAGGTCATCTTTCTCTTGAGACGGTTAGTCCTTTAACATGAGTTAGGCTATGATGCCTCTTGAATAATATGTGACTCCACACCCAAAAGATGGGTGGGGGTAAATAGTGAATTTCAAAAAATGGTGGTTTGAAAAACTTTTACAGTTATTTTCAGAGTTTAAAATCAGTTTGATTAATAATTTAGCAGCGGAAAGATAAATAAGCAGAAAAGTAAAGAAATAAGGGTAAGAGAATAAACACTAGGAATTATGGAGGTTCGATTTAAATGAAGTGATCTAATCCTCTCCCCAAGATTTGATCTTGAGAGTATCCAGTCATTCTTAAGAGCTTTTATCAGGTTGAATTCTCGAACCCCCTCACACAAGGAAAAATGAAGTTTCAAGATAACTTCCAACCAAAGAGTGAACAACAGAGACAAGTGGCTGGTCTTCCTTCTAAACAACGGACTAAAGTAGTTAGTCTTCTTTCCGAACAACAATTTGAAGCTATTAGTCTCTAAGGTAAACCTAGATTTTACAATGGCTTATCTCAAACCAATGAGAACTTTTGAACAGGGATGAACTCACCAACTGAATCAATGTTATTACCAGGATGACCATGAACCATTGATATTTTAATCCATACTTATCTCGAACCAAAGAAAGCTTTTAACCAGGCTTAGCTTACGAATCAAACAATGGTTTTTGCCAGGATAACCACAAACCAACTTGAGATTCTGAACCAGGCTGATCTTGAACCAAAGAATTTTTTTGATTAGTCTGAGCTTACAAATCAAAACTGAGACTTAGTATCTAAATCCCCAAAACTCATGTTTTTCAGGGGTTTAACTTTTAACCCAAATTTACAATCTCCTATGGATAAATATTCAACCAAGAGAAAATAATCTTCGATAAATTTACAATACTACCCTTTTCAGAGTTACAACACAAGCCTCACTAAACAAAAGTACTTTCTTGAAGCACTATAACTAAACTCAAGTGAGAGAAAGTAATAAAAATATTTTTAGAGAAAGAGTGAGGAGTGAGGCATGAAGACTCACGATTTTAAATGTGAAAATATGACTGGAAGTACTGTCATACCCCAAAATTTGCCCTCTTATAATTGTCTATGGCATTTCATTTCGAAGAATTGGTATGGTGCAGTCAGTAAGAATTTAAGGATAAGAGTGTGTGACCGAGAGGTCCCGAGTTCGAATCCCACTTCTGACTTTTTTTTCTTTTATTTTTATATAATGTTTCTAACCTCTTTTTTTTTTTTTTATTCAGAAAAAATCACAAAAAAAAAATATATATAGTTCTTTATATTTTATTTTTAAGCTTATATTAATATTAGTTTTAGGATTTATTTTTAGTCTTTTATAATCATTAGATTAATTGGGTATTAGGCCCATTAGAAATAAAAGAAAACCCTAATTTAAACATCATAAATAGAGTGTTTTTTGTCAATGAGGAGGGAGGCCGAAAAAACTTGGAGACTGGAAGTATTTATTTTTTTCATCAAATCGAGGAGGGGTACAAAGAAGAAACGCAAAAAGGAAGAGCATCTTCCTAGTTCCAAAATTGCTCATATACCTAGGGCAAGACTTGTTTTCAGAAACTATGACTCTAATCCAAATCAGTGGTCTCAGTCCCTTCCTAAGGGATCAAAGAGTATGGTATAACGCTTCTCAGATGAAATTTACGTCCTAAATCGTTGACGGCCATTGTTAGAGCTTCGCCGTGGAGGAGCTTCGCAGCCATGGTTACTGCAAGTTTCAAGCCAAAAGAAAAGTACCTTTGAATTCGGAACCTGTTAAATAACGGATCTGGACTATTTGTTTACATGTTTCGATTGAGTTTTGCAGGTTTTCGACGGAGGGATCCACGAAGAAGAAGAACAGAGGCGCGCTGATGCTTTTTCTTTTAATTTGTTTACGTCGTTTGAGTGATTAAATAGGTTTCGACTTCAAGATAACATCAGCGAATGGAGCTGGCTGTGTTGGCAGAGCGTGTATGCCCGTGAGACCCATAACCTGGGTTCGAGTCTTACTAAAGACTCATATTTTTTTAATAACTGCAGGTGTTGGTGTGATAAGGGATCCTGTGCGCAGCTCTTACGCGAGACCATCACGCATCCTCAATTTCTCACCATCAGATCTCTATAGCATCAGATCCTACGTGCCTGGATGCAGCTCTACCATGAAGCCTCAAGGACCACGCTGCACAGGATCATGGTCCAGGTTTTTTCATATTTTTTTCTATTTCTATTATTTAGTTTAAATATTTAGATTAAGTATTGATTAATCATGTTTAATTTAATTAATTTGTTAATTAGGATTAGAAAATAAATTAGGATTAGAAATATAATTATTTAAGATTATTTTCCCGATTATTTCTATTTTGCCCGATTAATTAGTTTAATTAATTTTAATTATAAATAAAAACTCTATTAAAATTTACAACATTAGGGTTTGCCCGATCCCATTGAATACTGGCTAAGGTTTTAGGATTTAATTTATTATTCGTTTCGACTAAATCTATTGGTCGCGATGGTTAATAATCGATTAATTTAATTAATCAAATCCTATAAGTTAAAATAAACATTATTTTGCTAAATGATTTTAACCATCTTATTGGTTATGATGATTAGCATATTTTCCTTATCAACTCGTTATTATTTGTAATCGAAACTATCGGTTACGAGGGGTAACGATCAATTAATAAGTTAATAATTAAAATATAAATCAAATTGTATTCGATTAAACGGTTGCAATTATCTTATTAATTGTGGTGATTAATCCTCCCTTTCTCTAAGTTTAATTTGTTATTATTTGTAATCGTATTAATCGATTATGAGGGGTAACAATACAAAATAAAATTCATAAAAAACAATAAAACATATTAATTCATTATTAGTGATAATCGAATCAATCGATTTGAATTGGTAATGATGCAAATCTCCTAATCTTTTAATTATGGTGATCAAACTTATTGATCATTGCGGTTAATTGTGCCAAATCAGGGTTGTACGCCCAGAACATCTAAAACAACTTCAAAACACTTTTCAATCATCTTTCAAACTTCAAGTTCAAAATACAGATTTTTATCTACGATAGGCTATTCAAGGCCTTCAAACCTTCAAATCAAATTTCAAACCTTAAGGGCGTACACCCCGTCCCCCGAACTACGTTGACTCTGATTCTCCCTAAGGAGATACGTAGGCACTTGGCAACAAGGCGAGTCCCCCACCCTAAAATCTCAATTTTCCCCTTATTCAATTCTTTAGCATAAACCTTACCTTAATACTCTTAGCTATCAAACCTTTGCCTTAGATTCAAAGCCAATAGGAAAGGGTTGAGGGTGCCTAACACCTTCCCTCGACCTGAATATAGTATCTTACCCTGATCTCTATACTGCGTAGGGTTTCCTATTCGCCCTTCAGAATAGGTGGCGACTCTCTAAGTTAAAATTTTAGGCAGGTTGCTACAGCTGGCGACTCTGCTGGGGACGCACTTAATGGTGAATTACTATGCTCCTAAGGCTTGAGAGGGTTTAGGTTTAGGTTTGTGGCAAACGGTTTAGGTTTTTGGCGAAATTTTTAGGGTTTGGCAAATACGCCAAAAATTAGGGTTTATTTATTTTGTAAATATCTATTTTTTATTTTTTGTGAATATATATTTTTAAGTATTTGCTGCTTTAATACATTGTCTAAATTATAAGCGGCTGGATTTCGAGGTTAGTTTTTAAATATTTAAATTTAAATTTATTTATTTATTTACTTATTCTAAGGTTCATTTATTTATAGAAATTTAATTAAAATATTTATTTAAATGAATACTTTTATTTCTATTGCATCTGTTGGGTATATTATATTGTTGTTAAAACCTAAGTGTGGGAGTTAACTTTGATACCAAAAGGGGACATGAATCGCCTTACGAGTCTCACTGATAACTCCACTCGGAGTGGGTTAGGTATTTGGAAAGGTCCGAAACGAAGCTTGACTTTGTGGAGGGCTGGACTGGATACTTAGCTGATCTCTCCGGGAACCTACCCCAAAAACTCGAACCTCATGGATAAAATGAGTTGTTCTAAAATCCAAAGAGACAAAAAGTCTCGGAGGCTACGAACGACCCCATGAGACCTTCTAGAACACTCCCAAAAAAGGGTAGGCTCCCTAGAGCCCATACGTCGGACCTATGAACCTAGGACTTTTGTGCTTATTATTTGTTTGCAATACATATACTTCGAATATCTATGCGTTGCAATTTTGCAGGTATTCCTAAGTGGTCCCTAGCCTGTAAGGATTCAAATTTCTAAAGACCATGTCTTTCCCACGAAGGACATCACCATCTATGCATTCCCTAGCCTGTAGGGATTTTATTTTTATATCCTTGTATTCTTACAACTACGCGTCCTTCCCACGAAGGACATTTCCATTAACGCACGTCAATTGGCCTCTCGATGGCCATGCGATCTAGTGACTGTCTCGAACGGTCACCCCGTGCTTACTACTACGTACTCCCTAGCATATAGGGATTTTCTGTTACATCCATGTGTCTTCACAATGACGCGTCCTTCCCTGAAGGACAACTTCACTAGCATGCGTTCGATTGGCCTCTCGATGGCTATGAAATCTAGTGACTGTCCTGAACGGTCACTCCATGCTTATTCCCGCGCACCCTCTAACTTGTAGGGTTTGGATCTCCATTTACACATCACATCCCTAGCCTGTAGGGATTTCTCTTCGTCCATATCGTCCTTAGATAGGTTGTGTTCCGCATAGAGAACCTTCCCACGAGGGACAAATTCATTGGTACACATTGATTGGCCCCTCGATGGCCATGAGATTTAGTGACTATCTTGAACGGTCACTAGCCGCTATCTTCTGCATACTCTCGAATCCAAGGGATTTCCTTTAGCGCGTCATAACATTTATCCTGCAAAGATTCCAAGAGGGTCTAATGTCGCCTTTAAGGCCATCCCTAGGATCATATGTTACACGTCTGCATACACAGAGTTACAATACAAGGAGTCTCTCGCTTACGCGTGCATTGGCATTTTCATGCATTCATACATTCTCATTTGCATTTCTATCTTCGCCCGCATCCATACCAACCGTGCTAGCCGGTTTCCCGAAACTCAAAAAAAAAATCAAAGGATCGTAGACTATGGAGCAAAGAGAATAAAAGATCTTAGTCTTGCTAAAGAAAAAGATGCCTCTCGCCATGCCAGCCGCATGTCCATGCCTTGTCATAACATGATTATGAATACAATAAAGGTTGTCATCGAGCAATGATTAGTTCAACAAAGAGTTCCCTCATAGATACACTCAAGATGTATCTAGTCATAAAGGGGTTCATCTTAGAACACATCAAACTTTCAAGGACGCTCTACGATAACCTGGGGGCAAGGATTAGTCCAACTGGGGCAATGTCCTGAACAAAGAGGCATAACCACGATGGAGGGAATTCGACATATGTCAGCCCCACACCAAGAAAAAAAAAGGGTCATAGGTGATACTATCCTTAGGAAAAGCGAAAGAGGTTCAGTCAAAGGAAACTCATGAAGTTCCGATACGACGAAAACCCACCGCTAACGATTTATTCCCGCCAGGTTTGACATGTCCAAAGAAAATTCGAGGTTGCCCTCACTTCTACAAGTTTAAGAATCTAAGGAGTGAAACAAGGTCAGTGGATCTACAAAGGAGATTATCCCTAGGATCAATAGGTGTTTACCGTGCTCACAATTTCAACCCTTACGACCGCTAAGTGTTACTCAAGATAAAAGTTGTACCTTCGGATTAGTAATTCTAATGGGACAACCATGCAGGTTTTGGAGTCAATTCATTCACTCACTACCATGACTTTCCAGTCACACACTTCTATTTTTAGGGTTATTGACAAACTTGAGGGAGAATGACGATTACAAATAACTAAGTCCAGCTAAACATATGCTTTCAAGGTAAGACCGAGCCGAGGATGTACAGGCATTGATTCAATTCCCAAACAGTGGAGATATAAGGATGTTAATCCCTCGTTACCCCCTCGAGCCAGGAGTTGGAGTTTGTTTCTACTTTTCAAAAAAAAAACTTGATTTTAACCAGGGGCAGGGTAGATTTCAATTAATTCAATGGTGTATTTTGGTTGTCAAGAGAATCAGTCAATCCAAGCAAAGGATCAAGCAAATAAAAGGTTCAAGCATATCTTCTTCCTCGCATTCATCTAAGATTGAGGAAGCAATGGAGATAACATTCACAACAATCTTCTTCCTCATTACATCATTCAAGATCGAGGAAGTATCAAAGGCGAAGCTTACAAATCAAAATCGACATGGCAGTCACAACATTCAATATCCAAGGATCAAGTACTTCAAAAGGAGCATTCAAAAGAAAAAGGAGAAAAACGCCCGCTAAGTCAAAATGGAAAATTCCATGAAAACAAAAGAACGACTTAGGCAAAAATTAGGGCATCCCGATGGATCAAACTCAAGAGAGTTGGTTCATGCAAAAATAAGGGATAAAAACAAAGGCGAAATACAAATGATAATCTTATGACTGCCAAACCATCAAAACTTCACAACAATGCTTGGATCTTTACAATATTTTTTATCAAACGCTTGGGTCTTTGTTAAAGGCTTCTGCTCAACATCAGAACTGATTCTCTTACAAACAAGGCACATCCATTGGATTAGGCGAATTTTTAGGATCTGGAGAACATCAAGGAGAAAGGGGTGGGTTAAATAAATTTTGAGCCTTATATCCATTGTTTCTTAAAACATGAACCAGGCCAAGTTACAACATTTAAAAGTCCTAATTGAGGCAAGGTTAACCATGAAAGCATATTAAGCAGGAATTTGTTATACTGACTCCTATGTTTGTTAAAACTACTTCTAATCACTATGCTTCTTCAAGCATTCTTTTCAAAACCATCCAGTCCTAATTCATAACAGACTTCGATTTCAAAACTTGCATACGCATTCCATTGGAGCTACTTCTCAAAAAGTACAACGCCATCTACGAGTATACACTTAGCATCGAGGAAATCTCGAAATGGGTTAATCAAGGTGATCATTTCTAATAAAGACCCTGGAGTCGGGGGAACCACATCTAGGGGGTTCTCCTAAACAGGGGCAAAAATTTCAAGGAGCACAGGGGCATACAATCGAACATCCTATTAACTAGGAGCAGTCTTCCTAAGGTTCAATCGACTTGGGGCACATCTCAAAGCAATCTCAAACAGGGGCATGTCAGACATGGGAAGAATTCAAATTCAAAGGATAGAACACTATGGATAACCTTCCATGACCTGGAGATCAGGGGCACACCCTTCAATCTAAACATCGAAACATATGACAAGGCTATTCCCTGGGGCACTTCCTTCATAAGCATCTTTCTCCATGAAGATACTGGGGCAATGGATATCAAATCCGCAAGACACACAACAAAAGGAAAAAGGCGTTCTCGCACTTTACAACATCGAACAAATCTTTCTCCTAACTACGATCTTCCGAGCTCAAACAAAACAGGTATTGGGAAATCGCGCTAGCATCACACCCCATCCTAGCAAACAGACCATCCAACCTCGGCGAGCTATATACGCTTGGTTATCAACAACCTACCATTGGGGCATCATGCAAATACATATAAACCATGCATTACATACATTGGTTGACACATTACACCACACCTTTTCAGGTAGTCTTCTTCAAGACATTCTTTTTCTAAGTACCTTTTCAGGTAGTCTTCTTCAAGACATTCCTTTTTCTAAGTACCTTTTCAGGTAGTCTTCTTCAAGACATTCTTTTGCTAAGTACCTTTTCAGGAAGTCTTCTTCAAGACATTCCTTTTTCTAAGTACCTTTTCAGGTAGTCTTCTTCAAGACATTCCTTTTTCCAAGTACCTTTTGAGGTAGTCTTCTTCAAGACATTTTTCTTCTAAGCACCTGTTTAGGTAGTCTTCTTCGAGACATTCTTGTCCTAAGTACCTTTTCAGGTAGTCCTCTTCAGAAAATTTTAAGTACCTTTTTAGGCAGTCTTCTTCAAGACAATTTGTCTTCCTTTTTAGGAACCTCTTCAAGTCGTCTTCTTTAAGACATTCTACGAACCTCTTCAGGTGGTCTACTTTAAGACATTCTACGAACCTTTTTAGGTAGTCTCTTTAGACATCTTTCAACCTCTTCAGGTGGTCTTCTTTAAGATACTCTACGAACTTTTCAAGGCGGTCTTCTTTAAGACAAACTTCAGCCCTTGCTAAGAACCTTTTCAGGTAGTCGTCTTTAAAGACATTCTCTATTCCTTGCTAAGAACTTCTTCAGGTGGTCTTCTTTAAGACAAATTTCTATCTACTCTAAGAACCTTTTCAGGTAGTCTTCTTTAAGACAAATGTTCACTTCCATTCAAAAGACCTTTTCAGGTAATCTTACAGAAGACATTGCTTCATTCCACACATTACATCAATCAACATATGCATAAGCATAAGCATTACCCCATACATCCAAACATCCAATTCAAAACTCTGGTGCTAAGCTACATTGTCCACCTGCTTCCCGGTAACCTTACCGATGCCAGTAACCTTACTGAAATTTATTTTCCAATCATCTGATTGATGTTTTCCGGTAACCTCACCGATGATAGCAACCTTGCTGTTCATTTCACGCATCAGCATACATACATACGCACTAGCATATGCATATCATCTAATGCATTCACATATCACAAAAAAAACCCAATTTTTATTGGCCATCCAAATCATTTTCAAAGTCAGTTCCCGTCTGACTGTTACATCAAAATCCGGTTCCCGTCTGGTAGTCAGTTCCCGTCTGACTGTGACAACAGCCCAGTCTCCGACCCTCGAGTCGTGAGTCTAAAAACAGGTGAATCTCTTTCGTGCAGGTGAACTTGCTAGAACTATAACAAGCAATCCTATTGGGGTCCAAATTGCGAGTAGCTTACCAACACTATGGTAAGTGAGAGGTTCACAAACTGCGAGTAGCTTACCAACACTATGGTAAGTGAGAGGTTCACAAACTGCGAGTAGCTTACCAGCACTATGGTAAGTGAGAGATATAAACTGCGAGTAGCTTACCAGCACTATGGTAAGTGAGAGATACAAACCGCGAGTAGCTTATCAGCACTATGGTAAGTGAGAGATACAAACTGCGACGTAGCTTGCCAGAACTATGGTAAGTGAGAGATACAAACTGCGAGTAGCTTACCAGCACTATGGTAAGTGAGAAATTCACAAAATACGAGTAGCTTACCAGCACTATGGTAAGTGAGAAATCCACAAACTGCGAGTAGCTTACCAGCACTATGGTAAGTGAGAAATTCACAAACTGCGAGTAGCTTACCAGCACTATCGTAAGTGAGGGGTTCACAAACTGCGGAGGCTTGCTGGCCATAGCAAGCCAATTACACAATCAACAGAAGGTCCTCGCTATTCCTTTTCAGGAACCTTTCCAGGAAGTCTTCTTCAAGACGTATTCCATCCTTTCTAGGAGCTTTTCCAAGCACACAAGATTTTTCAAACGATTCCTCAACTGGGTTTATCACGTTAGTCCCTCGGCAGTGATACCGTCCAAAACATCACCCATAACAATCAAAGGTGATATCTTTCTTTTCAGAATTTCTAACATTCTTCAACTAACATAACTAACAATCATGCATCATTCGACTAACATACTTCATTCATACATTACGCATATACATACATGGCTCTCATTTATTTTGAGAAGCTCACTGCATCAGGCATCGCATGCATCATACAATTGCATAGAATCAAGGTTGCCTTTTCAGGCCACGCTACGATCTGAATGCGTAGCTCCTACAAAAAAAAAGAGAAAAAAAAGAAGAGAGCGTTTGCTCCACAAAAAAAAAGAGAAGGAAGAAGGAGGAACATTTTCCCTGGGTGGCATCTGTAAGCCCATCTCCCACGAAATTCTTTCCCGACAAAGGCAAATTTCAGGGCATTTCAGTGTCCAATCATCTTCTACCTTCAGATCACGATAGGCAGACGTGCTTATCTGATTCTTCAGGTTTAAGAAGATTGAACAGGGGCAGCTGTCATACCCCAAAATTTGCCCTCTTATAATTGTCTATGGCATTTCATTTCGAAGAATTGGTATGGTGCAGTCAGTAAGAATTTAAGGATAAGAGTGTGTGACCGAGAGGTCCCGAGTTCGAATCCCACTTCTGACTTTTTTTTCTTTTATTTTTATATAATGTTTCTAACCTCTTTTTTTTTTTTTATTCAGAAAAAATCACAAAAAAAAAATATATATAGTTCTTTATATTTTATTTTTAAGCTTATATTAATATTAGTTTTAGGATTTATTTTTAGTCTTTTATAATCATTAGATTAATTGGGTATTAGGCCCATTAGAAATAAAAGAAAACCCTAATTTAAACATCATAAATAGAGTGTTTTTTGTCAATGAGGAGGGAGGCCGAAAAAACTTGGAGACTGGAAGTATTTATTTTTTTCATCAAACCGAGGAGGGGTACAAAGAAGAAACACAAAAAGGAAGAGCATCTTCCTAGTTCCAAAATTGCTCATATACCTATGACTCTAATCCAAATCAGTGGTCTCAGTCCCTTCCTAAGGGATCAAAGAGTAAGGTATAACGCTTCTCAGATGAAATTTACGTCCTAAATCGTCGACGGCCATTGTTAGAGCTTCGCCGTGGAGGAGCTTCGCAGCCATGGTTACTGCAAGTTTCAAGCCAAAAGAAAAGTACCTTTGAATTCGGAACCTGTTAAATAACGGATCTGGACTATTTGTTTACATGTTTCGATTGAGTTTTGCAGGTTTTCGACGGAGGGATCCACGAAGAAGAAGAACAGAGGCGCGCTGATGCTTTTTCTTTTAATTTGTTTACGTCGTTTGAGTGATTAAATAGGTTTCGACTTCAAGATAACATCAGCGAATGGAGCTGGCTGTGTTGGCAGAGCGTGTATGCCCGTGAGACCCATAACCTGGGTTCGAGTCTTACTAAAGAATCATATTTTTTTAATAACTGCAGGTGTTGGTGTGATAAGGGATCCTGTGCGCAGCTCTTACGCGAGACCATCACGCATCCTCAATTTCTCACCATCAGATCTCTATAGCATCAGATCCTACGTGCCTGGATGCAGCTCTACCATGAAGCCTCAAGGACCACGCTGCACAGGATCATGGTCCAGGTTTTTTCATATTTTTTTCTATTTCTATTATTTAGTTTAAATATTTAGATTAAGTATTGATTAATCATGTTTAATTTAATTAATTTGTTAATTAGGATTAGAAAATAAATTAGGATTAGAAATATAATTATTTAAGATTATTTTCCCGATTATTTCTATTTTGCCCGATTAATTAGTTTAATTAATTTTAATTATAAATAAAAACCCTATTAAAATTTACAACATTAGGGTTTGCCCGATCCCATTGAATACTGGCTAAGGTTTTAGGATTTAATTTATTATTCGTTTCGACTAAATCTATTGGTCGCGATGGTTAATAATCGATTAATTTAATTAATCAAATCCTATAAGTTAAAATAAACATTATTTTGCTAAATGGTTTTAACCATCTTATTGGTTATGATGATTAGCATATTTTCCTTATCAACTCGTTATTATTTGTAATCGAAACTATCGGTTACGAGGGGTAACGATCAATTAATAAGTTAATAATTAAAATATAAATCAAATTGTATTCGATTAAACGGTTGCAATTATCTTATTAATTGTGGTGATTAATCCTCCCTTTCTCTAAGTTTAATTTGTTATTATTTGTAATCGTATTAATCGATTATGAGGGGTAACAATACAAAATAAAATTCATAAAAAACAATAAAACATATTAATTCATTATTAGTGATAATCGAATCAATCGATTTGAATTGGTAATGATGCAAATCTCCTAATCTTTTAATTATGGTGATCAAACTTATTGATCATTGCGGTTAATTGTGCCAAATCAGGGTTGTACGCCCAGAACATCTAAAACAACTTCAAAACACTTTTCAATCATCTTTCAAACTTCAAGTTCAAAATACAGATTTTTATCTACGATAGGCTATTCAAGGCCTTCAAACCTTCAAATCAAATTTCAAACCTTAAGGGCGTACAACCCGTCCCCCGAACTACGTTGACTCTGATTCTCCCTAAGGAGATACGTAGGCACTTGGCAACAAGGCGAGTCCCCCACCCTAAAATCTCAATTTCCCCCTTATTCAATTCTTTAGCATAAACCTTACCTTAATACTCTTAGCTATCAAACCTTTGCCTTAGATTCAAAGCCAATAGGAAAGGGTTGAGGGTGCCTAACACCTTCCCTCGACCTGAATATAGTATCTTACCCTGATCTCTATACTGCGTAGGGTTTCCTATTCGCCCTTCAGAATAGGTGGCGACTCTCTAAGTTAAAATTTTAGGCAGGTTGCTACAAGCAGGGCCGTCCCAAACAATTTGGAGGCCCTGTTCTATTTTAAAATTAGGCCTTTGATAAATAATACAACAAATTAATAAAAAAATTATATTTTATTTAAATTATAAATAAAATTAAATATATAGAGACAAAAATGATACTATAGAAATATTATGTAGAAATTTGATTCATCGAAATAAATTAATTTACTATGTATTTAATAATAATTTAAATAAAAAAAAATCTCTAAAATTTTAAAGTATTATTTACAAATAATATTATACAATATTTCATCACGAAGAAACTACTAAATAAATTAATTGTATAATAAATATTTAATTATTTAATTATAATGCTATTTAAAATGTCATTATTTTTTTCGTCAAAAACGTGTCATTATTTTAAATAAAATTTTAAAAAATTAAATAAAATATGAAAATATATATTTCAATATAGTAATAAAGAAATAAATTGATTACATTAAAATTTAAAAACGATTACAGCAAAAAAATAGCAAATATGCTTTAAATGAAAAAAACAATTCAACCCATACCACTTATTTACCCACTTACCCTGTTGCATTGCATATAATTACATGTAGCGTTTTTTTTTTCCATATTAAAAAAGCAAATTGTAACATGGAGGAATCGAACACAGGTTATAAAGATAGTACTAAAATAAATTTTGCTACCGCTCGGCTACATTATGGAACATGATTATAAATGGCGTTACAAATATATAATATTATTCTTTTATTTATATTAAGCCCATTTATCGAATGTGAGGCCCTTTAAAGTCGGAGGCCCTGTGCGGTAGCACTCCTCGCACACCCACAGGGCCGGCCCTGGCTACAAGTACCTCTATTAATAGGCTAGAGGTTGGCACAAAAGAGAAGAATTTCTTGGCTATATTTAATGTGTCAATCGATTAGCATTTTGCACCAACCGATTAGAAGGCCTCCAAAGACTTGTTTAGGTTGTTTTAAAAGGAAGGAAATAATATATAGTTGTCTCTGTTTATTAAGAAATTGTCCTAATTATTTGAGGACCGCTTTTTCACTAACCCAATCGATTGAGTATAAGTGCTAATTTATTGGACAATGTAAATTTTCTCATAAAACATTCTGACAGTTTTTGATTCAATTTGCACATTTTCAAAACATTTTTAAGAATAATTCTTTAAGAAAAATGTGTTTGAAAACATATTTTAGTGTGTGTATGTGTTTATGATTTAGCCGTATTACTTTACGAAGAAAGCCCTTATGCTTTTTTAACATACTATTCACTCAGACACGTGAGGGTTAGCTTTCATATTTTCTCTCCTTCATACTTTAAAGCTTTAAAACTTGTCAGATAATCTAATTTCATAGATACTTGTTTGAGTTCATGTTGAAGATGAGGTTTGAAATTTAATCTTTGTTGAGTGTCATCATTATAGGACCTTTACAATGAACATCAAACCCTAACTTACTCTTCTTATATTTTTAATAGTTTTTTATGCTTGCATTTTAGCTTGTCATCATCCAAAGCTAGTTGTCATAATAAAAAACTTATTCATTCTTAAGAGCATGTTGTCCAGAACTTCTAACATGCAAAATATGGTTTCACATCGTGGACTGTTGACAAAAAGATGATGTGCTTTGTAAGAAAAAATATTATTGTTCTTACAAATATATTTTAAAATAGAAAAAATAAAAAAGGTTTTGAAAATAAAAATTTAGTATGAATTTAATTACAATTTTGACCTCATTTCATTTAAAAAAATTAGTTTTTCTAATTATAATTCAAACAATGTTTTGTTTTTGCATTACACTAAATATAGATGATGTGTCATTTTTAATGACATGTCATTCTTATTGTTAACATGTCATTTTTTAGAAAGACCCTTAAAGATTGACATGTCACGTTTCACAAATGACATTTTTATTTTTGCAAAGTGACATGTCCTTAAAAATGGATGCATAGTTCACTTTAAGTAAAAACAAAAAAAAAAATTAAAAATAAAAGAAATAATTTAGTAAATAAATTAAAATAGGAAGACTAAAACAATAATTAAGTTAAACATTTTTGTAAAAAATAATGTTATTAACCTATTAAAAAATAAAGGGTTAAGTATGT